>NW_008614151.1:13634-34415 GCF_000691845.1 Merops nubicus | reverse complement strand
CCCTGTCCTTCCTGCCACCAGCCGTGCAACACAGCTACAAGGCTTGTTATCCATCCCAACGTCACCTCTGACACTCCAGCTCTGCATCTGCTTTCTGCAGGTCTCTTTTTGGCCTTTAACCCATGTTCTATCTCTCTACCTTTGATCGAGCATCTGGTGATGTTTAAGGACAATTTATGTCCTGTGGTTGTATTCCAGTGCGAAGCAGATGGAGAATAAAGAAACACCAACCCACGGAAAAGGGAGGGGATGGGGAATCAAACCCTGAATTCTCTTCCCTGTTATGAACCAGTGGATGAGGCATCTTTTTCCAGTCTCCTCTTCTCTGTAGGTGTCTGTAATGCCAGTACCATGGGCCAGGCATCCAGGAGAAACACTGAAGGGCACTGAGATCTTCATAAAAGACATCACACCAAGCCAAAATCTTCTTCTCTTTTCCTGCTACAAGAAGTATAATCCCTCAAACTTTTGACTTGCTTCTATTCTCCCAAGATTTTCCTGCCCTGCCCTGGACTTTGCTACTCTAGATGAGCAGTGATTTAGCAGCATACCTCCTAATTCTGAACCCCACCAGAGAGAAGTTTTGCTCTCCCTTTAGCACAAGCAACACAAGAGAGGGGGAAAAAAAAGGCAGGAGGCAAGCACAGAGAAATAAACCAAGCAAACAGTCTACAAGTATCCAGTTTTATCCTGAAGGCTGTTCCAGAAACACAGAACTATTTAATTGCTGGCTAATAAAGCCTAAAAAAGCCACAAACCTCCTTTTTCAAAGGTTATCAATACCCCCCACTGCTCTGCAGCAGCTTTGGGGTCAGATGTTCACCACACTCCCTGCCCATCAATCAGCATTGTGATAATCAGATAATGACAGACTACAAATAACTATCTAAGCTGGTTTTCAGTAAAGTTTTGCACAGATTAAAAAGGACATAGCAGCTCCCTGTCAATTAGAGAGGCCAGCAGGGATTTGTGAGCTCTTGCACCAGGTCCATCCTCTCGCTGCTGCAGCCTGAAGTTCACCTGGGTTTGGCAGGTTGTAACTCAAAGTATTTCCTAATTCCTTGCTCATTTGTAATAAGATTTTGTACAAATCTCACAGTAAAGGCTGATGACACCAAGCTGGGGGGTGCAGTTGACATGCCAGAGGGACAAGAGGCCATCCAGAGGGACCTGGACAGGCTGGAGAGGTGGGATCAGGTGAACCTCAAGAGGTTCAACAAGGGCAAGTGCAGGGCCCTGCACTTGGGGAGGGGCAACCAATGTTACCAGTACAGGCTGGGAGAGGACACGTTAGAAAGTCCACTGGAGAAAGACTTGGGGGTACCAGTCAATGAGAAGCTGGACATGAGCCACAAATGGGCAATGGCAGCCCAGAAGGCCAGTCAAATCCTGCAAGTGTGGGCAGCAGATGGAGAGAGGGGATCCTGCCCCTCTGCTCTGCCCTGGGGACACCTCCCCTGGAGTCTGTGTCCAGCTCTGCAGCCCCAGCACCAGAAGGACGTGGAGCTGCTGGAGTGTCCAGAGGAGCCACAGCAATGCTGGGAGGGTGCTGGGAGCACAGGCTGAGGGAGTTGGGGCTGTTCAGCCTGGAGAAGAGGAGGCTCTGGGGGGACCTTAGGGTCACCTGCCAGTACCTGAGAGGGGCTACAGGAAAGCAGGGGAGGGACTGTTCACAAGGGTTGGGAGGGACAGCACGAGGGGGAATGGCTTTGAGCTAGAAAAGGGCAGATTTAGGTTAGATGTTAGGAAAAAATTCTTCAATACAAGGGTGACAGATCACTGGAACAGGTTGCCCAGAGAGGTGGTGGAGGCCCCATCCCTGGGGACATTCAAGATCAGGCTGGATGAAGCTCTGAGCAGCTTGATCTAGTTGGAGATGTCCCTGTTTATGGCAGGGGAGTTGGGCTAGATGATCTTTGGAGGTCCCTTCCAGCCCAGACATTCTCTGATTCTGTGATCCTGCAGTGTCACTGTCTGCAAGGGGCCAGCAAGGTGGCAGAGCCTGGGCAGGGAGCACTCAGGTCAGCACACGAGTCTGCCCATCCCATTTCATCACCACACCACCTTGCGTTTCATCGGAGCCAACACCACGCAGAGCCGTGTCCAAGGGATCTACAACCACAGTTACACCAAAGAGAAACCCACATTTGGTAGGGATTATTTTCCCCTCCTTCCCTCCCTTCTGCACGATGTCGGGACCCTCAGGTGTCCCCACACTGACACGAAACCTTCCTGAGAAACCAGCCTCAGCTATCTCACATCCTCCCTCAGATGCCAACAGCGTGAGCGTCCAAATACTCCTGTTAACACCGACTAGATTAATCTAGATCACACAAATATTTCAAAGTATGCCTGCATGCATATTCATCTTTCTCTGGATAATGTGTAACACCAGCACAGCAAAGCCCATGTCTAATCAGAAATGCTCTGTTTGAAAGCACCGAGCTGCCCTTCACACCACACCACCCAGCATTTGCTCTCCTTCTTTTTTACCTCCCTTTCTTTTTTTTTTTTTTTTTTTAAAAACACTGTGACTCTTCAAAGAGAATTTTCCACACTTTGGACACATGCTGTGTTTAAAGGCTTGGGAAGCCTTTTTAATTTGAAAAAGGCACCACTGCAAACAGAAACACTTGAAAGGAACAGCACTCAGGAAATATTAATACGAAAGAGGTGGGATCCATGTGTTTTCCTTTGAAAAGTTCTAATATCTGAAAGCTCAAACCTACCTTGATGGACAACAGCAGGTCAGGCAGGATGTATGACAGGACATTTCTGTTGGCCACAGATTCCTTTTTCTTTCTTTTTAAAATAACTTTGCAATGGTTCAAATTCTAGAGACTACTTACAATCCATACTTAATAAGACTGTCATGTTTGAACAACTGAGTATGCAGAATACATATAGGCAGGGATGTATTTAATTATCTGAAATTAGAGGGTGAAGGGGGTGTACTTTTTAACACATAGTTGGGTGTTTTCCTTTTTGAAAGATCTGAAGCCAGTTTACAGTGTAAGAGGAGGTGGGACCAACCTGGTGCCAGTGAAGAGACTGGAGTGGAGGGATGCAAGAATTTATGAAAAAAACTTCACAGAAGTATTAGCTTCCAAATTAAGTCTCTAAATCTGAATCAAAAGCATCCATCTCAAAGCATGGGATGTAGCCGTTTGTGCTCACTTGGAATATTTTTGAGTCAAAAATGCAAAAAACTGTGCAACCTGGAGTGCAGCTGGATGATACAGCGGCCAGACCTTTGGGCTCACAACAAGGATTTTATATAACATTTAATTTCAACAACTACAAAAAGTCCAAGTCTTCTCCTTTGTTGGTCAACTGAGCCAAAACTTGGCACCTTTTCTGGCAACCTGAGGCTGTTTCCCCCCAGATCTCAATGCTTTGGAGTTGCCTGGGTGTCTTCTGCTCCAGGACCAGACCAAACCTAGCACTGCCTGGTCTGAGAGATGCCACAAGATCACAGAGCCCAAGCACAGCCCATGTGGCTGCTCCACTCTACGTGTGCTGACCTGCTCTGAGGAAGAGCTGGGGGAGAAGGAAGGGGGTGGGCAGGTGTGGAAATTAAAATTCAGTTATTTACAGTTTCCTTCTCATTCAGATTGTTATTCCAGCAAATGATGGGTCACACAGGGCTCTCAAGGCTGAAATGCTTCTGCAGCTCCTGTATCTCTCTGCTGCCTCTCTCGTGCATTTACACCCTGAAATGCTGTTCCCAACACATGTCAACAGCTTCTTAATATTGCTGAAACCACAAATTTACACCAGCTCTTTCCTCAAATTTCTCCAGTGTCCTTCCAGCCTAACACAAAACACCTACTGCCTGGCGAGTCCCGCTAAGAGGAACAATGGAGGATTCCTCATCGGCACGCTGCAAAGGACAAATTCCACATCTCACACTGCCCAAAAAGCCACAACCATTCACATTGTCATGGGGAAAGGCAGCGTGCCTTCAGCTTCCGAAATCACGCCGTGCTCTGTGGACAGCATCCCATCAGCTCCGAGACAACGACTCGTGACAATGCCCGGCACGGGCACAACGCTCCTGTGCTGGGAGCACAAAACACTTTAGGAGTGCCTGCAAACATCATTAATGCCATTTTTCAAATGGGGAAACTCAGGAGAGTTGCAGGGTTGTTTTTTTTTTTTCCTGAAGTCCTACAGAGAGTGAAGTGGTGGAAAGTTGTTCCTTCAGGTTGTTCCTGTTGTGGACTTTGGTGCAGGAAAGCCAACGGTTGAGGCTGGCTGGCTAGAAGGTGTGAAAGTTCCTCTCTCTGTCTCTCCCATATTTCATTTGCCACTTTGCATCCAGGCAAAGCCAGCAGCGGATGTGGTTTGAAAGCTCCTGTGTGAGCATTCAACGCTTCTCGGAGCCATCATCCACACCACGAGTATCCAAACCAAACAAACCCACCCAGCAGAGCTGCAGGGGCTGCGTCTCCTCCTCGGGAGCCTGGACAGTGCTCCCTTGACGTGAAATACTAGTGAGAAAAGGTGTATGGGAAGTAGCCTGCCAAGGTTGCTCCCAGAGTCCATGCCCAGAGCTGACTCCCCTATCAAAAATTAGACCCTTTGCTTCCCAGTGCTGAGATCTAATTAATAGCCCATCACACAGCTAAAAAAAACCAACAGGCTTACATGTCACCAGGTTGTTTCTCCAGAAATATCCAGTGAGAAAAGTAATGCCTCAGTCAAGAGGCTGTATCCTCAATGTTTTGGACTAAGCAAAACATTTTGGACTAACCTTTCTGAAGCTGAGCTCCTCCATCTCCAGGGTGGAAAGGAGACTAACACCAAACCAAACAAACTAGAAGAATACACAGGATTAAAGAGGAAATAATATTCTCAAAACAAATGGGAATGTGTGATTTCTGGCAATGGGGACAGTGGGTATTTTGTTCTTTCTCCATGAGGAACATCCAGATTCTAGTTGGTCTGTAGAAGACCAGGAAAACTCACTGTGCCCAGTGCAGTGAGTGAACTTACCAGATACATCACGTGCTGGGCAATTATTAACTTTTATTATAATTTAAGGATACATAACACTTGCATACACATCAGCATGAAACAGGTATTAATGCATCAGCCTTGACAGGAATGCTCTGGGCAATTTAAGCCAGCACAGAAAATGCTTAAAGGTACAGCAGAGAAAATAACCCAAAATCCCAGCAGTGAATGTATTTGGGGGGGGATTATGTAAGGTCTGTAAGGCAGAGCACACCAGCTAAAGCACAGTCTGAACTAACACTACCAAACTGAGCAGGGCTCTCCAGTGGTTGAGCAAGCAGCCTGGCTAGTGGTTTAAATAGTACAGGCTGCACAATTTATTTTTAAGCCAATAAAGAAAAACAAATCTGCTGCCCAAATAAACCAGAACACATTTATCCACTTACAGCAGCAGCTCAAGCTGACAAAACTGGAGCTAAATCTTCAGCACATCAGGCACACAAACAACCCCCCGTTTCCTACCATTTGGCCTCCCTATGTTGGATGTTGAGGTGATGTGACATGGAGATGTCACCCCAGCTGCTCCCCCAGGCTCTGTCCTGGGCTGTGTGACAAGGACCATGCCTTGCACACCCTGTGCAGGAGCAGATTTGGAGCTGCAGCACAGCATGGGGTCCTCTCCCACCACGATGCACAGGAGCAACATACAGAACAGGAGCTGGTCTTGGAGACCTGCCTCCAGATGATCCAGCTTCTGATTCAGAGCTCTCCCCATGCAGCTGGGTGCTTCTCTGCATCCAGAGAGACAGGGGGTGGAAAACAGGGATGCAGCAGTGATTATGTTGGTTAGTTATTCCCTATTAAATGCTCTGTGATAAGGAAACAAAAAGTCCATCCTAACTAAAAGGCAACAGTCCTGTTTGTTGACACCAAAACACATCCATCCTCCACATGCTGATGGCATTCAGACATCCACAGGCAGCCCACTGGAATCCTATTTTATATTTTTGCAGGAGCTGGGCAGAGTTTAATTAATAATCAGCTTGGCCAGATATGGATAAACAAGCCAAACTGTGAGAGAGCAACTCCAGGGCAGGCTGCAAGAGCAGAGCCGCTGAGCTGGTGAGAGCATCTGGCACCAAGACTTTACACAAAACTTTTAAGGGAGTGAAGCTTCAGTCAGATATTTTTTTCTTCACAAAAAAAAAAAAAATAGAAGTAGGATAAGGGAAGGTCCAGAAAGAGCAAAAGCTCTTGTAAAAAAAGGCTTTGTAGAAATAGAAAAAAACTGATAAATGCTCGTTGTATCCTTGGACCTTCTTTTCAGTGGTTTACTGATGGGTATTTTCCATCTTTGAGGGGCTTGCTGGTTTTTTTCCTGTATAAAATGACAGGACTCTCTTCAATAAAAATGAAACTGTGTTGCAGCCTCCCTGGTCACCTAAAAAAGCTGGTGTGAGGTTTTGTGTTTTGTTTTTAAAGTGCAATTCTTCCACTTTAGATTAAAAAGAAATCATCTCAACACGCAGCTTCCTTGCACCAGACCTCCAGAACATGCTCAGATGACCCCACGGGTTCATGTCTCCTCCAAACCACGTTGGATACACACAGGTGGGTGTTCCCTGATACAAAAATCTTCCTGTTTATCTGGGAGTTTTCAGAGAAGAACCTTAAGCCTCGTGTGGCTGATGAAGCACTTTATGGAGCTGACATTTCATCCTCTGTTCATACACGTCTCCATTACAGAGAAGAATTATTTTACTAGGCAGAAGATTTTTCCACCCTGAGCATTGGGAATCTGGGCAGAGCTGATTCTACTTGCAAGGGGTTTTTTTTGGTGGAAGGGGCCTCATCTCCAGCCTCTCTGATTTATGCTGCCCTTTAGTGCTTCTGCTGTTTGGGAAGACCACAAGCAGAGATTCAATTTCCAGCGTAGTTAGCTTCCAAGGACCCATGCCAAGCCTGTGATCTTGCAGTGGAGCTGAGGACAGAACCAGGGTGATGGGGTAATGTTCCCTCTGCAAACAGACCTGCAGGAGACCTGCCCACACTCCTCTGCAGCAGCTGGAGCTTTTTGCCTTGTCCTGTTATTGCTTTCAGAGAGGGAAAGTTTAAATAATCCAACTTTTTGGTGAAAAATGTAAGATTTCAGTCTTCTTCAATCTATACAGAAGGAGCCACCCAATTTGAATGAACCCAGTGCTCAAAGAGGCCTTTTTTTCCTCTCTACCCAGCTGAAAAATGCCACTCAGTGATATGGCAGGGGGACTGCTGGGGATTCCCAGTATTTTTGCAAACAGAAGGTGGATGAATTCAGTAAAGGGCGAGTCCTTCAAAACTGTTTCCTCCCCACCCAGCTCCATTTCAAGCCCCACCTGTTGAATCTGGAGCCAGCTGCTCCTTGAGCTGGGATTTCTGCAGACTTGGTGACTTTTTCATAGCAGAGAATTTGGGATAAACAGCACAGAAATGGCTGCTCTCAGAAGACTGGTGACAAAAGAGTTCATGGCTTCTCACCTTTTCCCCATCTGCTACAAAAGGAAGGGAGAAAGGGAGAGAGCTCAAAATAGCAATTATTCACAGCCAGCCTCTCAATCCTCAGGCAGGGAGTGGAGCTGTATCCTGGCAGGTCCTGAGGACCAACAGTGTAAATGTCAAGGGCTGAAGCACCATCGGAGCTGTCTGCTCCTACAGGTTCCCTGCAGGTTGATCTCAAGGCAAGGCATGAGGCTCAGCAGTGCTGGGAAAGGGCATCTGCTGATGGCTGTGGTCACCTCCTGTGCCTTAAAAACTCAGTATGGGAATGCCAGACTGAAGATGGGACAATATCATGGACATCTGTAGGGTTATCTGTTAGATTTTTTTCCTTTTCTTAGAAAACCAGGGAAATATTGAATAGCATTACATTTTCATCTGGCAAGGACGTTGTTCTTATTGTCCATCAAGACACAAAAATTGTCCCACCTGCTTGCACAGAAACCCCCAAACCAGCTCATTCAAACTCTTAGAACGAGGTTTCTGTTTAAGCAAGCACACTGGAGGATGAAGCACATGTGCAAAGGCCATCCCTGCAATATCCAGAAACATCCACTGGAGGAGATAAAATTCACTGCAGAGACATCACAATAACATGTGCAAGTCCAGTAGTTTCAATATAATCAAAACATCAGATTTGCAGCATAACTAAAGGTTTTAAAGAAAAAAAATGCCTTTCAGATTGCTCACAAGATCCCCAAAACCCAATTCTATGCAGCAATTCCTCTTGCCAGCGTAGGCTTTGGCTTGCACTATTTCATCAGCACATTTAAATTGCATAACCTGGAATTTATATAGAGGGGATCCTGCCAGAATTTCAAGACAACTTCCACTATATTCATGGCTGCTGCATCTCTAAATCCACCCTGGTTGCATGTACCTCTTACATACTAACTACCTCTTAGTTAATCTGAATTAGGGACAGCAACTCTAAGGTCAGGGAAGATAAAACCCTTGCTGTTGGATGGGATGAAAACCATTTCTTAGGGATCTTCTCTTCCTCTGTCTCTTCCCTAGTTCCAGACTGAACTAAAACAGCAATGGATTTCGGCTGAGTGACACCTCATTGACACTTTTTCCTCCAAATATACCACACATTTTCATGAAGCAAAGCTCCTGCATAATGAAAGAAATGCCTTTAAAAAGAAGGGCCAGCTGAATGGGAGTAACCAGCTCCCCAGCAGACTCCCCACCAGTGCCTTTGCTTTTACATTTCAAGGTACACAACTTTTCAGGAGATACTAAAAATAAACCTGGAGCAGAAAAATAAATCACTAACATCTAAGTCAGCACTTAGAAGATGAAAAAAAAAAAAACATAACCACTGGCTCGTCCTGTAGTACTCAGAGACCCGAGGATATTCAGGCTGCACAGATCCCAGAGCAGCTCCAAGGCGTGGAATCAGGAATTGCACACCAGGCAGTGCTATCCTCATAGCATCACGCTGCATCATGTAAATGGAGGCACCTCAGGTAACACATCTCTCCCTCTCTTCCCAGTTCTTTAGGCAAAATCCAAAAGATTAGCTTGAGCTTGTTGTGACAATCCACTTTTCCAAAAAAAGTCGATACATAAATTCAAGGTATTTACTGCATTTGTTCTTTAAATGATGTACTTTGATCTCCACCCTGATAACAAGCAAGTAATTGAGGTTAGCCTCGAGCACAGAGGCAGAGGGTTGTTCTGCAGCATGGCACAGAAAGCCAGCAGGGTACTTGGCACTCCTACATCCCTCCCTGCTGCACAGAGGACATAACGTGGCTCTCACAGGCTGGGGAGTCCAGAACAGAGGGACCTCAGCATCCAGACTCTTGGCTCCAGCACACAACTCTTCCAAACTCTGCAACTGCTCCATCTTTCCTCATTTTTCTAAAAAAAAGGCCACTGTCACTCAATAGAATTATTTTTTTAAAATGCAACTTATTAAAATGCAAAGAAGTTGAGCTCAGCTTTTGACTTCAATGCCTCTTGCAGCTCTAGCAACAGGGATGGCCCAGAGGGGACACGTCCCTGCAAAGACCCCACGATCAGCTGGGACACGAGCTGGCTGGAGGAGGAGCATATTTCAGCCTGTGGAGCAGGCAAATGCTCCTGGATGTCAGGAGCAACCTTCACAGAGCAGGAGCTGGAAGGGAGCTCAGTGTTACTCCTACGGGGGAAAAAAAATTTGAATATGAACCAAATCATGAGTCTGTACCACTGACTCTGCAAGCTTGCCCCTTCTATTGGCCCAGGGCTCCCATGGCTGGGACAGAGGAGGCTTAGAATCACAGAATGCTTTAGGTTGGAAGAGAACTTTAAGATCACCAAGTCCAACCAAGGCTCACACCTCTCATGAGCTTTGCAGATTTGGGGGGTAAAGGAAAAAACTGAACACACCTCCCCAAACCAGCAGTCCCAGCTCCCACCTAGCTGGCTGAGAGGGATGTCCCAAATGAGGAACAACCATAGCTTATGATAAGAAATTGGTGTGATGGACAAAAAGCCTGCCTGAGACTGAGTTTTGCTGAGGTACTCCAAAATCATCAGCTCTTGATGAAGTATGGAAAAGCAGCCTCCTTCCCTAATAGCATAGCAGGAGTTGTGGGGACTGCACGCCCCAAGATACTGGCACTGTAGGGGCTGCTCTGCATTCTAAGGGGCTCTAAAGTCACCCATAACTGTTTCTATTTAATGCACATTTTATCATTTATACAGTGAACTTGCTGAGTCCCAGATTCAACTCCATCATTATAAATTCACTGCTGTGCTTTACACTGGACTGTGAACTCTAAGACAAGACACCCTTAATCTCCTCTTGGTAAGGAGATTGCTCTGTTCTCATCAGTGCAGAGGCTGGTTGTCACACTTACCCTAATTTGAACTCATCTTCCTGACCACACATATGCAGAACTTTGGAGAAAAGCAGCCAAGAGCCCCCAGTGCTTCCTGTCCCATCACAATCCTCCCTTCCACCCACAAAAGCACCTAATGTGCTGTCTGTGTATCTCCTCAGGGTATTCCTCATACTGGCTCCAATATCAATGGCCAGGACTGATCTTCAGTACCCCTTTCATAGCCTTGCTAATTCTCTGGGGATTAACCTCCATTCTCTGTGCTATATAATTCTCCATGTGACTGGTTCAAACACTTCTAGAAATCTGGAGATTTGAGACCCAAAGTGCTTTCTTCTCTACAAAATCAGCTCTCTTACTGAGCAATTGGGATAACCTGGGTTTACCTTGTGTTTAATTATGAAAGAAAGTAATAAACTGATAGACATCACTTAGACCTTCACCTTAGTGGTAAAATGTGCTGGAGTTTGGCTGACTCTGCTGAATGTCTTCAGAAAGCCAGGGGATAGATACAAAAGTGAAAACCTCTTACATGTTCCCAGTGTTCCCTTTGTCCTTACAGCTGGATGCCCACATGTAAACTTTTGGGGAGAAGATGGACAATGAACAGGAGTCTAAGAAACACGCCTGGGGAAGGGGCAGGTGACAGTGGGATTTCTCACACCCCATATTAAAATGGGGCAGGAAATGCAGGAAGGAGAGCACCCCGTGTGTTTTCAACACAACCTGCAGCCCAAAAGAGAGGAAATCTCAAGTTACACAGATGTCGAGCCTCATGGAACACCGTGGGAGCTGGATGAGAGCCTGAACTCCTCCTCTGCTTCCAGGAGATATTGCACACACTGAGAGCAGACTGGTCAGAGCTCAGCAGGGACTGGTGTTCAAGCCTCAGCTTGGAGATGGTGGATGAGATCCACCACAGTCCTGCACCCCTCCAGTTCCACCTAACACTGTATTTAGGCTCCAGGCAGGAAGAGGCTTCCAGGCTCAGAGAACATCTGGGGAAAGCTCTTTATGAGTCCAGCAACTGAGGAAAGGAAAAATACAGCAACAAAGTCCAGGCTGGGCCCTGCCAAGCCCCTCCTTGGAGCCTCAAGCAGGTAGTTCACAATAACAGGATTCAGCATGTTGGGAGAGGACAGGGAGTGTCATGCTGCCCAAACAGGGGAGCTCTTCCAGCTGGCTGCATGAACCACTCTGGTTGAGTCCTTGGTGCTGTGTGCTCATGCTCCTGGCCATTTCACCAACCTCCTTCGCTTGCACTGAACCAAATACCATGAGCACAGAGCAATGACATCATACCCAGGTGATGCATCTGCCCACGGGTACCTCTGGTGAGGTTACTGGAGTCCCACCAGAGGTTTGTTCTGCTGGGCTAACAGAGCTGCCTGGGCAAGCTGACAGCAGCCTGATCTTTACTGCAGATCCCTCTCTGTGTTTCCTTAGGATTCCTGCTATTAGCAAGAACAGTAGAGATGTTTTTGTAAGGCAAGGAAAGCACAGGAGTAAAAGAAGAAAAGGTCCCTGATCTTCTGGGAGCAGAAGGTGTGGCACTGCTTGGCCTGCACACTGCCCAGCAGAGCACTGAGTCCCTGGTAGCACACAGAGCTGCTGTGGCCACTTTGGCAAGCTGCTCTGATAGGACACTGCACACAGTCAGGAGATGAAGAGACGTTGGTGTGATCTGGAAATGAGTCCCTGGTAGCACACAGAGCTGCTGTGGCCACTTTGGCAAGCTGCTCTGATAGGACACTGCATACAGGAGATGAAGAGACGTTGGTGTCATCTGGAAACAAATTCAGCTCTTACAGATGTGGACAGCTTCATGAGGAACGGGGACAGTGATACCCAAAATATTGCCCTTGCAGTGTCAGGCATGGGTCATGCTCCACACAGCACATCAAGCCCTGGGACTCTGCACAGCCCATCCCCCTGCATGAAATCCAGGTGCTGAAGGGAGGGTGAGGGTGGGCTTTCCTAGAGTCAGGTGTCTACCAAGAAACCAAAAGGATCAAAACTGATCACTGTTGGGATAAAGAATGAGTAGGACTCAAGGTGAAAGCTGCTCATGAGGTGCTCGAAAACCTACAGGACAAGGTTCATAGCTCCCCAGATGAGAAAAATATAAAGGAAATGGGTAGAGGATATTTAAAAGAGAGCTACTTCCCTTTTCTGAGATCTTTCACAGAATCACTATGGCTGGAAAGGACCTCTAGGTTCATCAGGTCCAACCTTCCTCCCAACATCTCCCTGACCACTAGACCACAGCCTCAAGTGCTCCATCTACGCGTTGTTTGATCCCCTCCAGGGATGGGGACTCCACCACCTCCCTGGGCAGCCCCTTCCAGGGCCTGACCACTCTCTCAGGGGAGAAATTCTTCCTCATATCCAATCAAAACCTCCCCTGGGGCAACTTGAAGCCGTTTCCTCTCGTCCTATCATCAGGAATCTGGGAGAAGAGACCAACACCAACCTCACTCCAACCTCCTTTTAGGTACTTGTAAAGAGCAATGAGGTCACCTCTCAGTCCCTTGTTCTCTAAACTCCTTGTTTCAGGAAACAAGATATGAATTGAACTTCAAGAACATGAGTTTCCTCACAGGGAAACAGAAGAGATGTTGAGGGCCCATCATGCAGCAGGATCCTGAGAGGTCAGACTTCAACTGAAACATTGCCAACTGAAAGCAAGGGACCGAAGGAGAAAATTGGCAGCAACTTGCTGTGATCCAACAGAAACTTCAGGGAAAAGACACCTGAACCCAGCAAGCCTTGAGGGGAATTCTTTTCAGCATGGGGAGGCAAGCCCTGGTAACCCTCTCTCCACTCAGGAGCCAGGAAAAACAGGTCCTGTGAAAGCAGAGGCTGTGACAGTCCCACCTGTGAGCTCTCCTTTGCACAGCCCAACTCTCCCTGGGAACCCCCCAGCCACCCATCCCATCCTACCCCATCCCATCCCATCCCATCCCATCCCACCCCACCCCACCATGAAATCCTGGCCTCAGCTCTCCTCCCTGGTGTCTCCAAAGGGCTTGGCCCTTGTAGAAGGTTGACCTTCAGGAGTTTGCAGCCTCTTGAAAGCCTCAACCCTCTCTAAGCAGTGATTTCCACCAATTATGGTTGTGCTGCTCAGTCCCTTCTCTACCAAGACACCCCTAACTCCTTGGTTTTGGTGCTCTCCCTGCCACGGGGCTCCTGCTCCTCTCTCTCCCTGGCCATACTGCTCCTCTTGTTTCCAATCCTGTCTTTTGACATCACCTTGAAGAAACTTCAGAAGAATCCCTGGCAGGTCCACCCTCATGCCCATACAAATCTATCTTTCCAACTGTTTCATCACTTGATGACCCAAAGTTACTTTGAGTAGAACCAAAACCAAACCCAGCTAATACCTGGGAACAACCACTGTGACCTCCAGGTAGGTTACCTCAGATTTATCAACTTTCTCTCTTGAAGCAATGCTGGCAGCAAATCCCAGCTGTGATTTTAAGACAGCAAAGCTTCTTCAGTGACTCAGCCACTTCTTTTTCAGGTGATAAAACCCTGAGCACCCATACACCTCTCCCCATGTTCCAATACTGCAAACTGGAGTGCCCAGCCCAAATGATGGTAAATCCACACCTAGCTGCCACCACCAAAATAAATAAGAAAAAAGAAAAAAAAAACAAGAAAAAAAACACCAACAAAAAAGCTCTGCAGTGCTACTGATGCTTGGAGACCTTTACAGAGAAGATGTGCAGAACTGCACCCTCCAAACTCCACACCCTCCCCGTGCCCTGCTGTGCTCACCACGGCTGCATCGTGCAGTGGTGGCACAAAGAAGTTGCTTCTTCTCTCTATTTTTCTACCCTTGAAAGAATTCTTGCTCATTTTTGCAGTCACCTGATGAACTGAGAGTGAAACTCCAGCATCAGGCAGGTTTCAAAGCCTCTGTGTGCTAGACATAGTCTGGCTCTGTGGTGAGGAAACCAAAAGCAAGAAAATTTCTCACCCATTCAAGTTATCCTTAACTCTCCTACCAAGGCTTAATGGCAAAGGAGGGGGAAGAAAGGAAAAAGGAGCCAGGAGCAAAGCAGCAATAGATCCAGGGCTGAAAGAACACCAAAGGCAACACCTCTGCCCATCACCTCCAGCAGTCAGGCACAGAGCCAGGCAAGGGGCTTTGCAACCCTAAATGGGGACGGGAAGGAGGAAGGTGAGAGAGAGGGAAAACAAAAAACCCAACCAGCCCCACAAAGAACTTAATAAAGAGCAGCAGTCTGCGTGCACCTGTCACAGAAACCCCTTTTTATTACGAGTGGGCAACTGTATTTTTATCCTGTGGCTTTCTGTTTTTGCAGACACATTCCAGCACGAAACCAGAGACAATACGGGCCGGTGAGCGGCAGGGTTTATTTTAAGGGATGTAACGTTTCCCTGAGAGGATGCTCTGTTTGCCTCTGCTGCAGGAAGCAGTGAAATGGCAGGTGTGGTTCCACCTCTGCCACCCACAGACCCCAAACAAAACGCACGATGCAAAGCAGACGCTTTTGTCTTGCAAATCTCTGCTCGGGTGCGCTGGAAAATAATAAGAAAAAAAAAAGAAACTGGAAAAAAAAAATTAAAAAATAATAAAAAGGAGAGAGAGGGTTTTTCCCCAGGGTCTGTTTTCTAGCTTATTAGCCCTGCAGATGCTCAAGACCTACTTTGCCAGGAAGGAGACTCGTGACCAGCGGCGGGCGAAGGCAGCAGGGGCAGGCTGAGGGTTCAACCGCTGCTCCCCGTTTGCATATATGTAAACCAGATAATTGTGGCTGTGCATGCTGCACCATGCAGGAAGCCTTGCTCCTTCCAGAAGCCCCAACGAGCTTCTGGTGAGGCCTCGCTCAGGGTGATTTGGAGGATGGAGATTAATTGTGTTTAAAGCACAGCTCTAACCAGGGCTGGTTGGAGAGCAGCTCCTTTGAGACGCCTCCAGCACACGCCAGTTTGACTTGCCCTTGCAACGAGCCTGTTGCAGTTATTTCCTCTGAACAGCTGCATGAAAACACAGAGAACTTTCTAAAATTTTACAGAAAGAAAGGAAAATTTTTTGCTCTTCTTTATTCCAGCCTTGCACTTGGTGAAAAAACTGTGTTTTTATACTTTGTACACAAATATCGACAGCATTCTGCTCTGACAGGTTGTTACCTCCTTTTGCAAAGGTAAATGAGGAAAAAAGTGTGATATGGTGGAGAATAACACCTGAAAAGCAGAATTAGGTTTTTAATAGAAAAGGTGTTTGGGTTTTTTTCCTATAAAAAAGTGTTATCACTGGCAATCAGTGTCACAAAATAAAAGCCAGGAGCTTGATAAGATGCCAAGAACACTACAGCTTTTGCAAGAATAAGCAACAGTATTTAATATTATATTGGGTCATGTGCCACAAAGGATGAACAGGCAAATATTGGCTGCTTGTGGGCCTAGAAGAAGGTTACCCAGAAAATCTAAGTTTTCTATGAAATTTTGGTGTGTTCATAAAAATCCAAGGTAAAAACATATTCATGGGCACACTAACAAAAAGGGGAAAATGAGTAAAATCATTTACTCAGAAGATTTTTCAGGAAATGGGACCTTTATTTTTGGTTTTTCAATTCTCTAGAACTTTTTCTGAGATAACTCAAAGGTCTGACTGCTCTTTTCACTTTCTCATCCCACAGAAGACAATACACCTCCCCCTGCTCCATCCTTCTGCACAGTCACCTTTTCCCTCAGGGTCTGAAACCCTTTCCTGTTTGATTTTCTTTTCTACCCATTATTGGCTTGTGCTTTAAGTTTTGTTCCATGGGAGTGAGGAGTTATCTGTGACCACATGCCTGGATGGGCTGCAGAGCCAGGGGTCTGATCTGCCCTCCAGGCAACTCTACCCTGTAAACCCTGAGAAAACAATGATGTCTGTGTGCAATTCAGAATAGCACAACTCTCTTCTGACTCTGAAAAAGCTAAAAATCAATGTTCTTTCACTCTTCTTACATTCTACCACAAAGATGGGCCAACCCCTGGCATGAAAGTGTTTAGGAAACATACCTGAAAGTCTCTTTCTACTGCCAGGGTGCCATGGACAGCATGCAGAGACACCAAACCCCACCAAATATACCCAGATCACTGCCTACAAACCACCCCCTGAAGCTCCCCACGACCAGCCAGGGGAACTAGGGAGCCTCGTTTGCTGCCCCTTGCTTAATTGCTGACAGGATGAGAGCGATGCAGACACCTCAGCAGGGGCATGGGAGGCTCTGAAGGAAAGGGCTGGTTGAATGCAGCACCGTGCAGGGCTCATTTTGCTTATTAAAAAATTAGAAAGAGAGGAGGGCAGCTCCTCTGGTGTTGGATTACTGGCAATAATGTCACTCTGCCCTGTGTGACACGGTCAATAATTAAAAGATTGTAGGTCCCTCCCTACAGAAGGCTTGCAAAGGCAGAAGCTGGGGGGAGACAAACTATTTCCACTGTACCAAAAAAGTCAAAATATCATTTTATTTCGTGTACAGGGAGTTAGTCCTACAATATAATTTTCTGTTACAGACAGGCAGAGAGCCCAGAAAGTATTAAATTCCCATTATAGAGACTAGCAGCAAAAATAAAGGGGCAGCTTGTGCCCCACCTCTAGGGAGAGGTTCAGGGGATCAAATTTTTTGGTTGGAAACCTGGGGTGCAAGTGCAGACCCTGCTCTGCAGCCCCCCTGCAGCGCCAGCAGTTCACCTCTTGACACCCCAGTTCTCCTGTTACAAGATCAATTCCTCTCTCCCTGCTCCTGTGAGAACATGGGGGGGTTCTGAGGGGTTTTGTGTATGAACAGGGACAAGGACACAAGCCACGGCTCCTTTGGGGCTGGGGAGGCAAAAGGGGACTCTACAAAGTGCCCCACTTTGTGAAACAGGTAGGACAAAAGCCTGACACGTTCTGTTACCAGCAAGTAATGCACCCATTCCCTTTATCCCTGTTTTTTTTTATTCTTCTGGGGCTTTTTTAGACTCCCTGAGTTGCAGCAGGTTCCCTCAGGACTCCCCCAGCACGTTGACAGCACTGATACATGTCCCCAGTGCCAGCAGTGCTTTTCAGTGCCACGACAAATTTTGCCTGGTGCTGCTGCCAGGATGTGAACCTCAGGGGCTGGCTGCTTGTGAGACACCAACCACCCCTTCCAGCTGGGCTCTGCCTCCCCTCACATCCCCACGTCCCACCACGGGCAAACAGGACACTGAGCTTTGGCTGAGAGATGGGCTGGGGAAAGCAAAGAGCAGAGCTACCAAGATGACACAAGGTATGGATGGTGCAAGACCCTCCTGAGTCCCTCAGAGGAGTCCACCACTGCAGCTTCATGCTCACGGGTGTCTAGCTGCCCTCCCCACCTGCCCAATCCTCTTCTTCATGCCAACAGTCTGCTGCCACTTGCCCGTGTCCCTGCCTCCACCAACCAGCTCCCAGGGTGGTTTTTGGTCCCCTTGCTGCCAAATGCATTGCTCAGCAGATTGGTTGCTCTGGCTTTTGAAGCATTCATAGGCCACCTACTCCTCCTTGGCCAAAACTCATGGTTCACCTAAATCCTCCCTGGCCCAGAGCCTGAAATTCAAAGTCAGCTCCCACAGGTTGAGCCCCCAAAGGGCTGTTTGACTCGCTGCAAGGAGGCAATGGGTGGGCTGTGCTGACAGCAAACACCACTTAGTGAGAGGGGCTGGGTGGGCTTGGAGCCTTCCTTGAGGTGCTAGAGTCCAGCCCAGCTGAAGAACAGGAGGAGCATCCTGCAGGCAAAGGGCAGCATCCACAGGATGGTCCCAGCCTTGCGAGGCACCCACCATACCACCAACATCACCACTGAGATACCACACTGGGGAGCAGAAAGCATGGGTTCTACTGCAGGTTTCTTGGTCTGGGTTTGTGCATAACCTAACCTCACCTCGATGGAGCTAAGACCTCATGTCAATACTTTCAGCCCAGACTGCACCAGAAGCTGAAGGAAGATAACCAAGCCACACTCTTGTGGCACCAACCAACAACCCCTGACATTGCTGGGAGAACAGAAGTGGAGGATCAGGCTAACAGAGGTGTCAAGGCACTGAGCCAGCAGCTCAGCTTCTCCTGGAGGTGGTGACAGATCCCTGAGGGAGGTGACAAAGGGCCGTACTCAACTGTTATTTGCTCCTGTGCACCCTTCAGGAGGAGGAATTTCCCACATGATGTTCACAGCAAGTCATTTAACCTCACTGATGAACAGATGAATCTCCACTTTGCCACCCAAACCACATGGCAGGGAAGTGCCTGGGACCAGAGCTGACCTAGTGGGACTATCCCCCACCACTGGCAGTCCACATCCCACCTCACCTCCTCTCCTCCTGCCCTGCATCCTGCACACTGCCCAAGCTGTCACTTTTCCCCAGCTCTAAATGTTGGTGACAAAGTGACCTCTTTGTCCCAGCTTCATGACACAGCATAAAGATGAGATGAGGCCAGTTTCCCTCAAGACTTCACCTACTCACACACTCCCCAAGCCTGTTCCTTTCTGCAGTGGGTAACACGTTCTTTCCCCTGACACCAAATGCAAATGTGATTTTCCTCTTTGAAGTTATCAGCTGTAATCTCCAAGTTTGTCCTTACGTCCAAGCACTTTTAAAAATAATTTATATTAATTGTTCCCACTGCAATTTGGTTCACACACCAACCTCCCTACATAAAAAAAAAACTCCACCTAAATTCCTGACATGCCCAAACCTTCCATTAATTTGTGCCCACTCGTTCTTGTGCTCATCTCTGGCTCAGTAACGTTGGGAATTCATTAGCTCCAATTCCCCACGTCCAAGCACCAGCAAAGCTAGTCCCTGCTTTTGACTCAAGGGTTTGACAGCCCTTCTGGCACACAGACCAAACTTCTTTGGCCTCATAAGCCCTGGTCAGCCATAAAATGCACCTTTCTCCTCCATACAGAGAGGAGGACAAGGCAGCAAAGTTTTGACACATGGTCTCTGTGCATTGTGGGTGCACTAAAAAGAGAGTGGCCAGTAGGTTGAGAGGTTCTCCTTCCCCTCTGATCTGCCCCACTGAGGCCACATCTGGAGTTCTGAGCCCAGCTCTGGGCTCCCCAGTTCAAGAGAGACAAGGAACAACTGGAGAGAGTCCAGTGGAGGCTCTGGAGATGCTGAGGGGCTGGAGCATCTCTGTGCCAGGACAGGCTGAGAGCCCTGGGGCTGTTCAGCTGGAGAAGAGAAGCCTCAGAGGGGATCTGATCAGTGCTGAGCAAGAGCTAAAGGGCCCTGGGGGGCAAGAGGCTGGGGCCAGACTCTGGTCAGTGGTGCCCAGAGACAGGACAAGGGGCAACGGGCACCAACTGGAACCCAGGAGGTGCCACCTGAGCAGGAGGAGAAACTTCTTTGGGGTGAGGGTGCAGAGCCTGGAGCAGCTGCCCAGAGAGGCTGTGGAGTCTCCTGCTCTGGAGAGATCCCAAACCCACCTGGCTGTGACCCTGGGCACCCTGCTGTGGGTGAGCTGCTGGAGCAGGGGGTTGGATGAGATGATCTCCAGAGGTCCCTTCCAACCCCACCACGCTGTGGTTCTGTGATTGTGGTGGCACAACCAACATTTTCAGTGCTCACACGTTCTGAAGATGGTGTCAGGGTTGCCACCTGGCCCTGTATCTCACAAGCTTTGCAGCCCTGAGTTTTGTTCAGCTTCAGAAAACATAGAGACTATGGGGTCAACAAGAAGTATCCCCATGAAACAGTGTGATGCTATGACTTGTTCTAGGACTTGGAGGCACCTCATGGCACCATCCCATGCCAGGAGGAACTGTTCTGAGAGTCTGATGTACAGCTCTGTTGCTGCATCAGCAGCTTTTGCATAAAGCTGCATTTGGGCTGCAACAGCCTTCAGCAAAGCTGCCAGCAAGAGAAGGAAGGAGAGGAGGGATGGATCCTGCCAGGGTGCCTGGGGTACAGAGACCTGGGTGTTTCCAGCCCAGGTCCCTCAGCAGCTCTCTGGGACACCCTGCTGTTGCTCCTGGTACAGACCACACAACTTCCCAGGTATTAATATGAAGAAAAAGGAGTTTCAGCTGATCCTGGAAATACTCTGCCTTTACATTTCCCTGCTCTGCACAGGGTTTGCAGCCAGTGCCCAGGCAGGTCCAAGCTCTCAGCTCCACATCTCACACTGTTCTTTTGAACACACACACATTTCTCCACAAGCCTGTGCCCAGGCACACTCAGACAACCTCTCTCAGCTTTCTAAGAAGTCTGAAAGAACCCTGAGCTGCTGATTAAGTCCCCAGATGAACAAGGCTGAGGAGTTTCAGCATGTTGCTGGGGGCTGAGAAGGCTCATTAATCCTCATCCAAATCTACCACAGTTACAAACCCTGTGCTGCTACAAACACTGAATGTTTTATCACCCCCTACATCCCCCATTTCACCCCAATAACACAGCTCTTTCCTTTACTGGGGAGCTTCAA
>NW_008614151.1:1846-13603 GCF_000691845.1 Merops nubicus | reverse complement strand
TACACATTGCTCATTTCCTTGATGGCAATAACTCACCTACTGCCCGTCCATGCTCTGTGGTGCTGAGGTGCCACAGCCCCCACCAGCAGCTCTTCCCACAGTGGTGAACCCACGGGGTGCCAGCACTGGCCTCGAATCAGAAAAAACATTTTTTGAACATCATTAAGTACAACATTATCCAGGACAGCAATTAAAGGCATGCTCACAGGCAAGCACATGCTCAAATGCATCCCGGATGGCATTGCTTTTGGAAATCAGGGCCTCTTCCAAGGAAGATGCAGTTTCTGGGTGGATTAACATCAATTTGCTTGTACTGCTGCAGTTTGCATACGTGTGAACAACCTGGGGAGAAAGGGAAGCTGAAAACCTCCCACCTCCATGGCCTGCAGCAGGGCTCTTTGCTACAGCAAAGTTAATATAATTCCATATAATTCCATATACTCAGAACTATTCCCGACATCCCATAGTAGCTGGTGCAGAACTGAACAACCCTTGTCACATGCCGAGTCCATCTGCACTTGTTCCCAGGTTCAGGGCCCTGCCTGGTGGCACGATGGCCCCCAGCAAAGCCAAGGGGTGATGTGAGGTGCCAGAAGCCCCAGGGTGATGCACAGCAAGCACCCCGCTGCCCAGATTAGACCCACTGTGTTTTTGTTTCAGTATTGTTTGGTGGTTACTCCCATCTGCAGCTGTGAAGGCCAGTGGAACAGTTTCTTTCTGACAGGAAAGGTCCAAGCCTGGAGTGTCCTGCAGACCCCTCTGCCCGGGCTCTGTCCCTCTGCAACCTCAGGTTTCTGTTACACATTGCAACTGGGGCAGCCACATGTGCACCAGACATGATAACAGTGAGAAGGGACTGGAAACATGACAGAGGGAAGCAAAAAAAAGCTTTTTCACCTTGTTTTTCTATTACTATTGGCTTTAGGACATGTTTTCTTCCACATTTCTGTCAATGACAGAGAATTCAGGACGAGCAGCTCAGAGAGTGAGAGGCTGCTGTAGGGGTCACCTGCACCAGCTGCTTTGGTTTTGCTATGAGCCTCCAGCCAGAGGCATGCAGAGCTCAGAGCATTCTGGGGATTGCAGCAAACCCAGGGTAGAAACAAATGTGAAAACAGCTAAGCTGAGTAAAAACAGAAGTAACTGCACCAAGTTATCACCAGCGAGGAAGCGGATGCCCCGGGGAGGGTCCACAGGAGGGAACAAAGGCACCAGTCCAGCTCCAAACCCATCCCTCGCTCCTGCCCAGCTCTGTAGCAAGGGGAGGAAGCCCACCAGCGACCAGCACACCCCTTCTCAACCAAGCAGACAAGGGCACCAAGACTGCAGGTGTTGGAAGCAACCCTAGTTCTGGTCACCAGGTTAGAGACAGGGGAAGTCAGTCAGAAAGGGAAGAAAACCAGCCTGAAAAGCCTGCTCTGCTCTCTGCCCTGATCCAGCTGCGGTTTGCCCAGCTGCAGCGTGTTTACATTGCTAGCAGACTTAATCCTGAACTCCTTGGGCCAGATATTCTAAGAAAGGAGCTTTATTAATGATGTACTAGAGAGCTGCACCCACAGTGAGCTGCTCAAGGAGCGGGGCTTGGACTGAACTCTCCAGAACCGTGTAAGCCCCAGGAATTTCTAGATGTATTTTCTGTCTTCTTTTTTTACCGTTTACTTTTTTAAAAATAGGTGTTTTGTAAAATCCCAGATTTTTCTATTAGATATTCTCACAGATATCAAGGTAGCATTCAGGCTTCTTGCTGTAAGTATGAATGATACTATCTCCAAGAGAATTCAGAGCTTGGCAGGCTGAAAGAAAGCAATTCACCTTCAAGCAAGCACTCACCTGCTATTTCTATGAATAATAAATACATTAATTTATTAAGTGAATAAAACGCAGGAGACCAGAACCTATTAGCAGCTGCACTGTGAATATCCTGTGTTAGTGATCCAACAGCCGAGCCTGAAAAAGCTGCTGTGTAGCTCAAAATGAAACCAAAACTTTCTTAGTTTTCTAAAGTTTCTTGCAAGTTAAAACAGTTCTCAAATGTGAAAATCCTAAAATACTGTCAGCGTGCATCTGTTTTGTTGATGTATAAGACAGATTAACTCCAGCAGAGCCCATGAGGTCGATGGATGGAGGTACCAGCTTTGCTCCAAGTTAATCTTTCTCATCAACTCTCACGTTTTCAACTCCAATTTATCTGAATCTTTTCCAATACTACCTTAGATACAGTCAGGGAGCAGGGAGCTCAGGGTTAACACTGCTTTGCATGCACCACCACAAAAAAAACCATCTGTTTTAATACAAATCCCTGGGCAATGTGTTCGTGATAAAGACAAATTTCACTCTGCGTGGCCAAGGCAGCGACTGGAGCCACGTCCCAGCCTGAGCTGCTGCAGGGCTGGGGTGCTGCCCCAGGGGGAGCAGAAACTACCTGGGTGTACAAATCCCATCTGAGATTGATAACTCAGCCTTTGAGGGCTGGCTGGAGTGGAAGTGAAACTCTATCTAATTTAAATTAGGAAAAAACCCAAAGCCCCCAACTCTTCAAGCCTCAATTACTTATGATTTTCCCTGGCAAAATGAAGGAAAAATTAGACTCTACATTAACACTGTGAGGATGTGGTAGTGAGGAGCAGGCAGTAAGTAGAGAATGCCCAAATTAACCCAAGTCAAAGTCTGGACTCATTCCTCTGTTTATGTACATTTTTAAAGAGGTTTAATTAAGCTACCACATCTTAAGATGGGATTTTCAAAGCTCTATAAGCAATTTATAAGAATCCAGACTGCAAAGGGCAGTTTGGGCGCTCGTGACTCTTTGAAAATCCTCAAGTGGTGGAATAGAATTCATTTTCTCCTGCAAATTAGATATATATTTAGCCAAAATAACCCTGGGCCATGGGCAGAAGTTACAGATGATCTTAACCCAAGCATGAGGGCAGAGTTAAGGTTACAGAGTCAGATTTTACTGCCCTGTTCACGTGTCCAAGTGTCTAATATCAAAGTATAAAAATTACCAGGTAGAGAAAAATCAGAGCATCTTCCAGTAAGGAGTGGTTGGGCAGAGTCACCCAGTGGTGACCAACATACCTATGACATCAATCAAATCATCAAATTTGAGACTGGACAAATTCTTTCCCCAAAGCTTTAGATCTGTTTAAGGTATTTAAGACAATCTAAGTCCTTATATTGGCACAAGCTGTTTAAAATGATCTAAGGCTTTAAATTGGTTTAAGCTGCTTATGCAGCTTTAAGGTTTTAAAAAGGTTTAGACTGCTAAAAAACGTTCCCCAAAAAGCAGGTGGGGTTGTTGGTTGGGAGCTGGTTGTACCATTTCATGGGTTTTAGTAGGGTCCAAATGCAGAAATACAAAGGAGTCAAATATTTTGTTTGCAACACTAAAAGTCAAAGTCAGTTCCAAGTCTACAAATACTGAGTTTATGGATTATTTCTACTGGCATAAGTTTGAGAGGTGTAGCACGCCATAGTTGAAGCACCAAGTAGTCTCTCTGTTTTCTTTAAGAGAAAAAAAAGTACCATAGGAAATTACACAAAAACTTAATGCAACAATTCCACACTGCTAAGGGAAAGTAGACAAGGTGCCAGTATATAAATCCTACAAATTCAGCTTTCCTCTCCTCTCTACTACTCTTGTTCTGTATGACCATAATACAGCATATCCCCTGTCATGCTCCTTTTAGGATTAAGCCCACAGGTGTCTCTGGGGATGTGAAATCCAAGGTGCCCAGAAGGTGCTGGAAAAACTCAATAACAAGACCTCATTAACCACACAGGTACCTGCCTGGAGCAATATTTCTGTGTTGTAGGGGTGCTGGAACACAAAGGGCCAGGCTGGCTCTTCCAGGAGGCCAGGATGGGTTCCAGTCTCATGTGTATCTTTGCAGCACAAAAATATCCCCACTCAAATAAGTTTTTTACAAGCAGCACACTCAGCCCCATGCTTCAAGTTATCTGCCCATCTCACCGAGGTACAAAGCTCTTAGCTGCAAGAAACACCTTCGTTTTCTCAGGTCCTTCCTTGCAGGTCCATCTGGGCTCAGAACATCCCCAAAGTCCCCAAAGTTCACTCTTCCATGAGATGTGTGCTCTGGGTCTTGCTCCAGTTGCAATGGGCCCCACAATTGCTATCCCAGTGAGACCTTTGACATGTCCCAGCTCTGCAGTGGCACCTGGGGCAAAGTCTGCTCCAGATCCTGGGTTCAGCCCCAGACCTCAGGTTCAGCCCGAGATCAGAGCTTTGGTCCTACCCAGGCTGGGAGATGAGGGACCTCAGAGCACAGCTCAGCCCTGACTCCTGGAGCTCAGCTCCAAGGACAGGGTCACCACCCACCCCATCCCTTGGGGAGCTTGAATTTCCTTCCCAAAACACTGTCTGGAAAATCAGAGCAACTCTCCTGCTCGGGGGCACACCTTTCATAAACAGTTGCAAAAACCCATCTAGTCTTTAGTCAGATCACTTCAATTTTCAGTTTGCCTTGCAGAGGGGATGGTCCCATCCCTCCACACCATCCAGAAGCAGCAAATGCAGCTACACAGGGACAAAGAGCCTCTTTTTTGAGCCACTCCAGCACAGGCACTGTGATGCACAGCCACCCTCCGCTCTCATTTACACAAACATAAAGGCAGAGCATCTGGACACGTGTCAAAAGTCTTTTAATTACACCATGGAGCTTATCTTAAATATCTATTTATTGAAAGCTGTAAATAACACAAGATTGCATTCTCTCTGCTGAACACCACCCAGACAAAGGGAAGTTGCAATTACACATTCAACCTAACGTTTTCTTATTCCATCTTCTGATTGCTTAACTTTGCAACCTTTATGTGATATTAATGTAGGCGTCCTCTCCCCCCTGCCCCAGCCTTGCAGTTTGCTCAAGTACAAAGTTTATTTTATGGTTATTCAGTCATGGAGAGCTAAATAGGCTTTTTTTTTTCACAATGAAGATTTTTAGCCTAATAGGTATTTTTGACCTGGGTTGGAATCAGCCCCCGAGTAGGTTTTGCAATGGCAAAGACTGAGCAAAACTCAAATGTCTGAGGGAAAAAAAAAATAGATAGATGCTGACAGAAATAGCAGCAGAAGCAACAGAAACCTGCTATGTGCAGTTAGCTGAGAAAAATCAGCCTCTTGATGTTTCAATTTACCCAACGTGTAAAGAACAGGCTGCCTAGGGATGGGTTCATGCCCTCAAAGTGTACACGGCACCCCAAAAACAAAGGGCAGAATAACTCTGGGTATGGGATAATTACAGCTTCCTTAGAGCCCTCCCTATCTGAGAATTATCATATGATTTGCAAATTCTTCATAAACAAGAACATCACCCCAGGAGACAGAGCTGGGAGCCCTAAGGCAGCGCCAGAGCTGATGAGCTGATTTGCCCAAGAAGGAGCAGGTCCCCATTGCACCCCAAAATTCTGATAGCAAAAGGAGTACAGGTCCTGCCAGCTGCAGGAATACACATCACAGAGCTTTTGTACAGCTCCATCGTAGCTTGTCACCTTCCTGCATTCATCAATAAGTCAAATTCCAGCTAAATTAGCTATTCTGGGAATTCAATTTCCTTCTTGGTATTCCCCATGCAAGTTTTCCAGAACATTTTTGAGTTCTGGTGTTATTTACATCACTGTAAAGCTTTGTTATTGTATTATCCACCCCTGCCAGTTGTCAAAGGGGTGTTGAAGTTGAAGCATGGCAATGACATCTCCTTTCTGATTTTATCATCTACTCTGTATCAGAGAACACCCTGAAATCTCCACCGAGATGAGGGTTCCACAAAACTGGACCTGCACAACCAGCAAGAGCACCTTACTTCTCAACAGCATGCCAGCTACACCCATGCCACACAAACACCCACAGCACTGGCATCTGCTGAGGTGCCAAGAGGAAACCAAAGTCAAGGAACAAAATTTTTGCCTCCCAGGGCGTCACACGTCTGTCAAAACAGGAACAAGGAGTCATTCTTCTCTCAGACTGCCTGTAGTGCAGGGAAACCAGAGACCCTGGAGGGCATCAACCCAACCACCAACCACCCCCCTGCATGGGGAGAGCACGTACGTGTGCTTCACTTCACAGATGCACGTGTGTGTGTTGGATGGGGGAAGACAAATGATCTCATATGTTATGCAGTTTAGGAGCACAACCTTCAACAAGACTTTTGCTTCCAAGTCCTCATGACTTCACAAGGGAAAACTTCCTGCTGATGCTTCATCTACAGCATAATTGAGGAGTAAAATAATATCATTTCTGCCTCAGCTGAGAAATATGTCTTTCCCTCTCACTACAGAATCACCAAATAGTTCAGGTTGGAAGAGAACTTTAAGATGATTAAGCCCAACCATTCCCCCAGCACTGCCAGGTCCCCACTGCCCCGTGTCCCTCACACCACATCTCCACAGCTTGGAAACCCCTCCAGGGGTGGGGACTCCACCACTGCCCTGGGCAGCCTGGCACAGCCTTGGGCAACCCTTTTGGTGAAGAAATTTTTCCTCTCATCCAATAACATCCTAATATCCAATACCCTCTAAGCCACGCCAGGTATACACTCAGCACTCCAAACCCCAGCTCACTTAGCTGTAACAGCAATAACTTCCATCCGTGACCTTATTTATGTATTTTGAGCCTGCAGCTCCTGCTCGGCCGCCTGCCCCCCTGCACTTTGCAGCCCGTGAGCTGGACACACTCTAACACACCTTCTCCTCGCTGCTGAAGCTGGCTCAGGCTCAGTTTTCTCCCCCAGCAGTGGGTGGTCTGACCCACACAGCCACCTTACTCACTGCTTTCTCCTGGCGTGGCACCACGTCTTGTTTGGAGACATGAAGCCACTCTAAATACTTTCCTTCACTCTGCCACGAGTGCACAGTACATGCCCTTCACTTGCCAGGGAGCTGACTTTTTTTTTTTCCACTGCATAAAATTACTGCCCAATGAATTGAAGTTAGAATCAGATGCACCTATCTGTAAGGTAGACGTTGCCTGTGCTTGCTGGAGACATCCCTGCCGCACAGGGTCATCTGGAGGATTCATTTCTAGCCACAGATTTCACTGCAGCAAAGAGTTTTCAGAAGAAACCTGGCCAAACTGCTTTTGAGAAGCCATTAAAAACAAAATAACATGTTTGGCTCAGCGATTTTCACTCTCCCATAAAATCCACATGATGCCAGGACCACACACACAAAAAAAAAAAAAGTGTTCAAGCAACCAAACCCAGGGGGAATAAGGACAAGCCTGCAACATACAGGAGCACAACAACTTTGACAGCCAGCATAGAATTAGGCAAAGACCATAATGAGAGAGATAAGGGATAATAAATTTATTTTCATGGACTGAAACACACAGGCAAAGAGGAACAGGCTGGTGAGGATAGGAAATGCCTTTGAGACATCCATGACATTGGATGGACATGAGTTAGAGGGACCAGGACTGGGCAGGATGGGGTGATGCTTGCATAGCTGAGCCCATCGAGCACTCTGCTCTTTTGCACAGGAACGTTTATTTAAAAGACCATATGAGCTCTGATTGCACCTCCATCAATTTTTACTTTGGCTATGTTGAACATGCTAGACCTTTGGATTTCAAAGCCATCATTTAGCAGCAACGCCCACTGGGATATATAAAATATACTTAAACCATAAAGGCAACTAAAAATAATTAGATTAAAAGTTTTGCTTGTAGCAGAGGTGTGTTTTGAAGGACTCTGAGATCATTCCTGACATCACCACGAGTGGCACTCGCCTTTCTCTCTTGCACTTTAACAGAATGATAAATTCTGCAGTGACTTATTTTCAGCAGATCACTTGTTACATCAGGATTTACTCATTTCTTTTTGCTGGCAGCCCCCAAACCAGGGCCGTGAGTCAGCAGCAGCCCTGGGCCCTTCCCTTCCTCCAGAGAGGCGGCAGGAGATGGTCCAGCCACCTGCGGTTGTCTCCTCCCCAGATTTTATTGACCAAGGTCCTTTCAAAGATGCTCAAGCATCCCACAGCAAGAGCTGCCAGAGTGACGAGCTGGCACATGGGAGGGGAAGGAAGCAAGAGACAGTCTCTGCACTGCACTGAAAAGCCAGACTGATCAAGGGGTGGAAAGCCCATCTGAAGGTCTCAAGTCCCATGGGGTTGCCATGCAGGGAGCTTCCAAGCAGGGCTGTGGGATCCTTCTCTCCCATCTGCAGTGAGAGCCAGATCAGCCAGCACCATTAGGGTTAAGGTCATTAGGGCATCCAGGGTCACAAGAGCCCATCCAGACCAGCCCCAGGCTGGGACCAGCAGCTGGCCTCCTCCTGGGGACCATCCCAGCAGCTATTTCTGGGGCTTTCCCTCCCTCTGCTCCCAGAGGGTGCCAGCAGCATTCCATGTCCCTCAGCCACGAGGACTTTCACACACCAGCCCCTCAGCCCCACGCTGGCCACGCCACGTGCAACGTGCCTCGTTAAATTACTCGAGTCATTGGTAAGAGCAGCTGGTTGTGACTTTCATCTCCAAATGGCCTGGACCCCACCACAGCACCCACACCCCAGGACCTGGGGCTGCTCCCGATTCTCACAGCAAGGATCATCAGTGCAACAAAACCCATCTAGCAGCAGGGATTAGCTACAAATGTGCCCCAAATACATTTCACTACATCACCAGTGTCCACCCAGCAATAATCATCTCAAAAAAAAAAACCAAAACTGAAGCACAAACCCAGCAAGTGCTGCTGTCTGCAGTTGGAGCTTAGAGTCAAAACTTATTACTCGTATTTTCAATCTGCCAGGGACTCCCACTGAGATCTTGGCCAAATGGTTTCCCCTCCCTCCTCCCCATTTCCCACACAGAAGAAAAAGTAAGACGCAGAAAGGTTAAATGGGAACAAAAAAGGCCATGCTGCTTTCCCCCCCCACCTTGGTTAACTACCGAGATCACAGTTGAGCAGATCCATGACTTACACAGCTGCTACGTTCCCATTCTGGGCATAAAAGTTTCTGAGCTTTTTAAAGAACCAAATGAAGAGATTTGGCCTCTGAATTCCAACGTCCCTTTTGCAGTAAGGTCAGTAACATGTTTAAATATAGGTAAGCAACGACCAGCCCTCTTAGATACTTTTGAAGAACCTCTTCAGATAACGATGTGCACCTTTAAACAAAGAAATCAGCATGCTGGGATGTGCTATTCCTTGGTGCATCCATACTCACTCACATTAAATATCTGCTTTAACTGAGCCCGCTGTAGATGTCTCCTTTCTCCATGTAAACTAAACATTTTTTAGCCCCATAAAAGTCTAAAGAGCTTTGTGCTCCTACCAGCACAAGTCAGAAAGACTCACTCCCAGTTGGTCCAATTAAAAATGAGTTTAGGTCAATATTTTGTTCTTGCTTTCCTGGCACTCATTCCTTCCTCATCAGCCCCACATTGTGAGCAGAGATAACTGAGATTTCTGGTAACTGCTGGACCAGCCCAGGCCAGGTGGAAGTCCAGAATTAAAGTTCACTTGAGGAGTAGGCCTTTAAAGGACTCTGAACTTGGGGTCTTCCAGGGGTCCATGAAAACTTCTTGGCCCATCAACAGCTATTTCAATTCCCAGCAAATCTCCCCATTGACATAACTTGATTGAAGTTACCATCTGAAGGCCAGCTACAATCTCTACCAGAAATGGGCCAAGAAGCTGGAGGGCCATTTGAAAGCCACCACCTTGCACGTCACACACATTTATAGTTCTAAAACTGTTTCAAGCAAAATAATGAGCAACATCCTTTGCAAGCATGATACCATTGACCAGAGCTCCAGTGCCTTGGAGAACAACAGTTTCATTTCCCTTTCTCAGAAGGTGATGAAAGGATAGAATCGGAGTAACAAAGAGCCACCAACTCCCACCAGTCCTAAGGTATTACAGAGGCCTCACAAAAGAGCAGCTCCTGGCAGGACTCAGATGCCACCATCTCTGCAGAGAAGCACGCTGGCTCTGCTACAGCCTGAGACAAAAATCCATTGCTTCCTGCTCAAAGTGCTGGGAGGAGGGTTTGAGTTGGGCAAAGCACAGAGAGTTTCATGGACCCAGAGGCAGAAGAGCAGAAGCCCATAGGAATATGGCTGTAGAGATACAGGAGAAGCCTATAGGGGTACAGGAGATGGTTTGATAGGAAAAATATCACCTTCCCATCCTCCTGCTCCTTAGTTACCACCCACTTGGGCTTTAAGGAGAGGTTTCTTATCCAATATTTCCCTCCAGCCTGAGGAGAATGAAAGCTTGAGAGTGGCGATGAGCAGCATCTCCCACGTGGCACTGCTCTGCAGAAACCCCACTGAGCACACAGGCTGGCCGAAAGAAGGGGGAAATACAGACCTAACACCCCAAGTTTTGTTGGTCTTCACAAGGCCAAAAAAAAAAGCCTTGGTCAGGCTCCTTCCTTGGCACAGTGAAAACCACCGAGAAGGTCCCATCCTGCAGGACCACGCAGCCCCGGCATGAGCTGAGCACCACTGCCTCAGCACGAGGGAGTGGGAGGTTTGGGGAAGCAGCAGTTTTTGTTACATTCCAAAGCATGAGGCCGGGGGTCACCAACACCCATCAGCATTTGGCTTTGCCATCCTGGAGGAGCAGGGGGATACGAGGTGCTCGCAGCCCCACACCCGGCCAGAAGCAGCCTTGGAGGAGAATTCCCCTTCCACTGGCTCCAAGACATGTTTTAATCCTATTCTCCTGCATACATCCCGTATCCAACTCCTAATTAAAAATTATTTGCTTTGGGAAGGGGGGGACACAGACAAATCTGCATATTCAGTTTTGATTAATTTTAACTGTCAGGTTAGATATTCACAAGTTCTCTTTCTAGGAAGCCTCAAGGGATTGTTGACATAGAATAAGCCTTTTATTTCCTCTGCTGCCCACCCTCAGCTTGCACAATTCATCGGGACAAACTTTTTGCACATTCTTTCCTCACGAGTTAGGCAGAAAAAAAAACACAGATAACCCTGCATGCGCACAGAGAGAAGAAACAGATTGCTCAAACAGACTTAAACGCAGCAAAACATAAATGCAATATTCCAGACAAGGGGCTAATTCCTGCCCTCGGAGGTTCCTACAGCCGAAGGAGCTGGATGATCCCAGCGAGGGCTGGATTTGGCCCTCGGAGAGGCCACTGCAGTCCCTGCTGCAAGCCCAGGCTGGCAGCTGTGGGAAACACGGCAGAAAACCCGGAGCCCGAGCGAGAGCCAGGTACTGCATGAGGCTGTTGCAGATGCCTCCACCTGCCTCCACCACAGCAGCCGCCGGCACCGGGGACAACTCGAGCTCCCCAGCAAAGGACAAACCCCTGAGGAGAACATCCCAGCGCCGCCTGAATGCCAGCCCCCAGCGTGCCTGAATAAAATCAGGCAGGGTGAAAAAGAAAAAGCTCAGGCTTTGTGCAAGCAAAATGGGATTCAGCCATCGGCAGGGAACTAGCTGTTAAAATGAGGGTTGGAATGGTATTTTTTTAAGAAAATGTTTATACACGCTGTAGCATCAGGTAACAGCTGCTCCTGCTCCGCAGGGAGCATCAGCGCAGGATGGGAAGCAGAGCAGGGCCTGGGCACAGGCACCCAGCGTCCCCCCGGCAGGACGAGGCTCCCCACGGAGCAACGTGTCCATCCTCCACCCAGAGAGCGGGCAGGGTGCCGGGCAGGGACGTGGCCGGGGTGCCCAGCAGTCACCCCAACCCCTCTGCACGCCCGCGTCCACCGTCCCCGTCGCTAACGCGCGTGGCGTTCACCTCCCACCACCCCCAGCCAGAA
>NW_008614151.1:1438-1776 GCF_000691845.1 Merops nubicus | reverse complement strand
GTCGTCCACCCCCCACCACCCGCAGCCAAAAAACAACAACAACAACAACAATAATAATAATAATAACGATAATAACAACCACCTATGCACCCTGGGAGAAAACGAAGTTGCTGTCAAGCGACGATAAATCCCTGCGACAGCCAGGGCTAATGAAGCAGGAGGCAGCAGCAAAGTCTGGGGAATAATAATAATAACGATAATAACAACCACCTATGCACCCTGGGAGAAAACGAAGTTGCTGTCAAGCGACGATAAATCCCTGCGACAGCCAGGGCTAATGAAGCAGGAGGCAGCAGCAAAGTCTGGGGGAGAGTGGCGGGGGGCGCGGTACAGGCTGG
>NW_008614151.1:0-1284 GCF_000691845.1 Merops nubicus | reverse complement strand
TCCGGGGTACGTGCGGCTGGCGAGCGTCTCGGTGGCAACCTGACACCTTTCGGGAGGCAAAATGGAATCTCGCCGTCCGGTTGTGCACCCGCAGCCAGGGGAGGGGGGAGAAAAATCGACCGTTTGCCAACCTGCACGCCAGAGAAGGGGAAAATCAAACGCACGCCCCGGTGCCTACCTGTGCTGGGTGCCAGCAGGCAGATCCCGGGCCGGTTTGGGTCGGTGGCTGTTCCCTTCTTTAGGAAATTTTCGGCTCAGCCGGTGCTATTTGCATTCTTTCATTAGCACCTGTTTCAAGTAAGGAAGGAGAAAGCTCATTACGAGATCAGCTTCCTTTCAAAATAAATTATTTTTTTAAAAAAAAATAAAAAAAAAAAATAAAGATGCACGATACATTCCAGGACAGATGGGCTTAATTTCTATAATAATAACGCTAATAAAAAAAAAAAAAAAAAAAAAACACCACCACATGTATATTAAAGCCCAAACTAGGCAGTTTAATAATGGGAGATCTTGCAGGTTGTGAGCATGCTCCAGCCGGAACAAATCCTTCCTCTGTTATTCCTCTGAATAAAAATAAACCACGATCAAGAAACCCAAACGGAAGCTTCCTCCTAGAATCCCTGCTGCTGAAAAATATGTAATAAATTCAGCCCGAAGACGCAGACTCTAATCAGCAGCTGTTTTCTGGATCCAAAGCCAGCCAAAGCCTCTCTTGTCTTTTCCCACTATGAGTCTAGGCCTTTTTGAAAAGGGTTTTAACCTTTTAAAGATACAGTGCACCAATTATCACTTCTGGAGGACTGTCACTCACAGAGCAAATAAATTAATAAAGCAGCAGCAGTGGCACAGGCAGAGCAGGGGGAGGTGTGGTTTGCACTAGCAGCTTTCTGCGTGAATATTATTATAGGATTTATTTATTTTTTAATAGCGTTCCCACACACACACACACACTTTGGGAGAAGAATAAGGAACGGGGGAAACTTGCCACCCAGCTCTGAGATAAATGCCTAGTCATTATAAAAATGAGCAGCTGCTGGATGGGATTCAGGGGGTTGTGTGGCCGCTCCTTATCGGGGTTAAATTGGTTGCAACTGAATTTTAGGCATTAACAGTTTCCATCCCAGCCGGGGGGGTGTGAGAGGGTTAATGACATGCAGAGAGGAGCTCTGTCAAGTGCTTCCCATCAAACTAAGGCTCAGGCTGCAAAGTTTGAACCGAGCAGCCCTGGCACAGCAATAAAGCATTCTTCCAGGAGTGGGATTTTGGCTTTTTTAGCAAACT
>NW_008614150.1:16631-18912 GCF_000691845.1 Merops nubicus | reverse complement strand
ACCACATAGCGAAGGGCCAGTCTGTGCAGCAGTCTGTACTAGGGAGCCCCTTTATCTCCTGCTTCAGTAGAGGTCTTCCCATTCCCCAGTTCCTTCTCTCCTCCCGTATACTGCTACGCCACCCGCCACCAGTGGTTCGCTTGCTGTCCCAAAGACATTGCCCGCAGCATTGTACCGAAGGTTTCATAATGCTGCGTCTTTCCCCCCACATGAGCTCCGCCTTTATCCGCAGCCATAGGCACTTACTAAAAATCTCAGGTGGGGTAGCAATCAACCCCCGAGCCATCATCCATCAGATGCATGCCCCAGCAGGGCCCGATTTCAATTTCAAGCCTGCCTCTGTAGCCAAAGTTTTCAGGCCCTTAATCCCACGCTCCGTGTCTGACATCATCTGGCGAGACCCACGCTCCATGGTGCCCGCACACGAGTCCCACTCGTGGCCCGCTTATCAATCTCGTCGGGTTCACCACTTGTTGTCGCCAACACTCGGACCCTTGGTCGTGGCAACTCAACCTCTGCCGTTGAGGGCCATCGAGACACAGACTCCAATGTGGAGGATGCAGCAAATGGCGTCTATTGCGTCGTTGCAGTTGCTTATGCCTCGCCCACAATGCCCCTCATGGGTGGCCTAAGCTTTCCGTTACATCGTGAGATCTTCCGAACGCTGGCCCCTATCTAGGGCGGGCTCTGCTTGTTACAGCAGGCCTTGTTTAACCTCATACAATTAACCTCAGCCCATTGCTCTAGCCTGTCCAGATCCCTCTGCAGAGCCTTCCTACCCTCAAGCAGATCGACACTCGTACTTAATTTTGTGTCATCTGCAAAATTAGTGAGGGTGCATTTGATCCCCTCATCCAGGTCACTGATAAAGATATTAAACAGGACTGGTCCGAAAACCGAGCCCTGAGGGACACCACCCCTGACTGCACGCTAACTGGATTTAACTCCATTAACCACAGCTCTCTGGCCTTGGCTATCCAAGCAGATGTTAACCCAGCAAAGAGTCCACCTGTCTAGGCCGTGAGCGGTCAGCTTCTCCAGCAGAGAAGAACATGATTTCTTCTTTAGTGTAATTTACTGCGAAAGAAAGATTTTTTTTCTGCAGTAGCACCTGCAAGTGGGAGATACATTGCGAAGGCAGTAGCAGAATAATCCTAATTGTGGCAAAGACTTAAGCGTGCTTTAAAAGAAGTCATGAATGTTCTTGGTGTACAATACTGGCCTTCTCTTTGAGGTGGAGATGGGGAACTAGGTGGTATTTCTTCAGTAACTTTTTCCTTTATTTCTACTTGTATACCATCTTTTGAAGGTGAACTAAAGTTATTTCTCAATTACTGCTCATGAGAATAATCAGTGTTTGAAAGTATGTGGTGTATGCAGTTAAAGCCTATTCTAGTGTAAAGGTCTGAATTCAACTCCCTTTATCTGGAAGTAACAATTGAAATCTGGAAAAGGTCATAGCTGAGAAGAATTTGGACAGAAAATACAGATGTTGCCAGTTGGATTACGGAAGCAAGACAGCACGTTCAGAGTTAAGGCTGAATGCACAAATGGCTGTGGTACGCCGAGGGATTATCTGCTGCTGCCTTCTACATCTAGGCACGGCAAGTCCGGATACAGTTAAAGAGTCCAAGCTCTGATTTTTCCCACATTCAGCTGAACTTGAAATGTTCTGTTTAAAATAACTTTATGGATTCCTTTCTCGAATGTAAGACAGCTTTATTTAAAGGCAAAGTTAGATAAAAAGTTGCTGGTTAAGGTGAATGGCTAGCTTTTTACAGAGTGGCTTTTCTGGAGATCTTTTGTTTTAATGAGTAAATCCTCATTAAGGGACACTGTTTAAATCTGATCATGGCTCCATTTCAGCAAAGTACTTAGCGTGTGCTGAAGCATGCGGGAAGTCAGTGAGATTACTTAGATTCTTAAAGTTAAGCAAGTGCAGTACTGAATTGGGATGTACATGAGCACAAGATTAGTTGCTACATGAGTACAGACCTTATTACTCAAAGTTAAATATTTTGAATTCTTTTTTAATCTTCTTAATGGGAAAGTGAGTAGGCTGCCTTGAAGCTCCTTTCTTGCTAAATTCCATTTCTTAAATCAAAGTTCGCATTTGAATTACATGACCACAAAAAGCATTATAAACTAATAAACCTCTAACTTTGTTTACGGTTGTGTAAATTGAAAAACAGACAAACCAGCTTAAGGTTTCTTTGTTGTTATTTTTCCGTTTCTTTTTGTATTTACTTTCAGGCTCGGGCCTTTGAACTGCGTTCTTTCC
>NW_008614150.1:14397-16600 GCF_000691845.1 Merops nubicus | reverse complement strand
CGCTCTTCCCTAGGCTGAGCAGGCAGGGAGGGCTTGTGACAACGGCCTGTACCGAGCTGCCCAGCTAGCCTTGTTACCTCTGAGCACACAAACTCTTTTCAGAGCAGCTACTGTTCTCTGTCGGTACAGATTAGTATGTCCAGAGTGGTGTACCTGATCGCCTGTTACCAGAAGGCTTAAATGCAGCCCTGATCATAGAGCGCTGCACAGCTGCTTCTAAACGTCACCGTGTAGTGACTTGCTCTTTGTATGATTAGGAAACTTTGTTCTCCCTGCTTCCCCTCCTGCTTCAGTGAAAAGAGCAGAATGCACACACTGTAAGCAGAGAGCTAAGGGTCTATGTGCAAGGGCACAATGAAAACAAATACAGTGATAATACATTAAGAAAAAAAAGAGCAGAGGTCTCAAAACAAGCTCTTGTGTGTTATCTCCAGCAAGCTTATAAGAGAATTCACAGTGTGAATTTGTGTCTGTGTGTGATCATTGGCTTGAGCATGTAGGCTTTAAGGTCTGGTATAAATTGTATTTGTTAGTATTGCCTCTTGTGGTAAATTCTATCCAGAAAGTGGAATCTTGAAGCTACGATAGTTTCTTGTTCCATTTATTTATTTATTTCTAAATCTTCTAAGTTTGTTATTCTTTAATGGAAAAGACACCAGAGCAGAGGAGAAGGATCTCTGCCCACCAAAACAGGCCTATGGAAATATCCCTAGCTAAAATAAACAGAGCTTTACTGGACACATTTAGGATTCTGTCAGGATGCAAATGAGTACCCAACCCATAAGAGGCTCAGCTGCTGCAAGGTTTGCTTTGCAGGCCTTGTGTGAGAGGTTCACAAAATTCATCTCTTAGCAGAGATTCTGCTGCCACATTACAGTTGGTAAATATTGGGTATGCATAGTTATTTGCCATAAAAGCAGAGAAACCTGAAATAATATGGCCTGTTAATAGTGCAGTATGAGCAAATGGAGAATACCTCATATTCCAGTGCAAGATCCATATACTGCCAGCCTGTGTGAAACACGTCAGTCCTCAGTTTCTCACTGGGACGGTGTCCTCGGTGCTTTCTGAAGCACCAGCCTATCTCATTTTTGTTAGATAAGCAGTTGAATTTGTCTATAACTTTTCAGACGTTCTAGTCTCCACTGGGTACATGTCTCTGCATTGCACCCTATTTTGTCAACCCCTCAGCAATTCATTCTCACTTGGGTAAGGCTGCGGCTGTTGGAGCCATTTTGTCCCAACAAAAATGCCACCCTGAGAGGCCTGTGAGCCAATGACAAGATTCTGCAGATGCATGTGGGTGTGCTCGTTCAGAAGAGAAGCCCCTGCCACTCCAAAACTAGGAACAGCGTTAAGAGTTAGAGATGGGTCATTGGAATTCAGAGGAATGGCCATGGCTTTAATCTTTTCATCAGGTGTCAAATGTTTCTGGGCTGTGGCCCTGAATACATACAGGATAAAGACATTTGAGTGTTCTTTTCTGTACCCCTGTCCCATCTTCTTTTCTGCTGTAGTCCTTGCTTCTTTGTGTTTGTTTTTGTTTCAGTCTTTCTGATTACTTCCTTTTCACTGCATATTCTATTATATACCTTAGCCTTGTTTCTGTCATTGCCTTTAAATCTTGCCTATATTACCATTCAGCTTTCTTGTCCCACTTTGAAGTTTATTTTTAATGAGGGATAATTAACTTTAGTATTAATGTGACATAATATTTCATGTGCTGTTACCTTTGTATCTTTTTTCATTATTTTTAAGCATTCGTTTTAGATGGTTGATCCTGAAAACTGTAAAATTTACTCATTTAAGTCAAGCTGGTTTCAAAAGAACTGTTCATTTGAGTAATCTTTAGTGTCTGTGTAAAGGTTTCTGTGACTGAGTGCCTTTAATTTATACTGTGCATGTGTTTACTTTATCTAAGACTCTTCAGTTCTTGTGTGGAGAATTGACCAATCCTTGTTCTGGTTTTCCTTTAAAACACTGGTGGTCATGCTTTTGCAGTATTGAATCTTAAATTCTGTGTCTCTCTAAACCAAATCTCTGTTTAGTTGAGAATGCCAGTGTATCTTTAATTGGAGAGCAATAACCTTTCAATAACCTTTGTTGGGATTTATGAATGAATTTCTATCTTAAGGCAATACTTTATTTAGCTGTTGTACATGGTTCCAGCCCTGGGCTAGGTCACTGTTAGCATTAGTGGCTG
>NW_008614150.1:0-14381 GCF_000691845.1 Merops nubicus | reverse complement strand
CAGCAGGAAAGACTGATCAAAGTTTCGGGTCATTTGCAGCCTTGTGCTTCCTTCTCGTGCATCAGGAATTTCTTACTATCTGCCTTCTTTTTTTTTTTGTTTGCAATGATTTTCTTTATGGTCAAAGAGGAAATGTAGCATCCCAAGAGGTAAAGAAGAAATAAAACTCTGTAGTGACTAGCATGAGCAGATGACTGTTCAGCTAATGAGGTTCATTAAATATGGTGCAAATAGTGGTGCAAACGCCTTTCTCAGTCAAGTGGTCCTTTAGAAGACTTTGGAGCCAGGATATTTCTTTTCATCATCGGGGGTTTGCTGAGGTGCACTGTTGATTAGGAACGTGAATGTCAGGCTGCCAGTTTGCCAAGTTGGGAAAGTGTGTCTGAATAGACTTCCAGCAAGAAAATCACTGAGATACACTTAGCAGGTGAAATGAGATGGGAACTGAGAGAGAAATCACTGTTAATAGAAGGCAGCTGACTGGGGAAGAGTAGTGGCAAAAATCCTCATTATGATTGTTTCATGATAGATGCCATCTTTTCTCATTGCATGTCTTCTGAGGAAGTACAATGCCCAGTGAACTGAAAGTTCACTTCTTGCACCTTCACTGAGCCTCTGCACCGATTGCTCTTGCAGACACTTGGAATATTCAAAAAAAGACTTTTTCCAAGGTGCTTTGCTCCATTATACATCTAGCAGGTGGAGTCTCCTGTCATTGCAAACAGTGAGTACAATAGATACTGCTGCACTGTCTGGCTACTCTCTAAACTTGCAGACAATACACTGTAGTGGGACTGAAGAGTCTTTTAAGGTCAAGTCTGGTAATTGAAAAGCAAAAACCCTGTGGTGTGGCTTTGTGATTTTTCACTCCATGTCAAAAAAGAATGGCTCACTAGCTGTAATTATTTCTTAGAAGAAAAACCAAGTGGCACAAATTTTTCTGACACATGGTTGTCAAAATGCAAACTTCAGTACTGATGCAAGATGGTGTTCCTGGTATCGCTGCAATTGCTGCTGGCTGTGCTATGGTATAAAGATTGTAAGTCTTATCTACTCCTGGCTGGCAGGGCAGAGACTCCCAGTCTAATACTCTCCTGTTCTGTCACACGCATAGGCTACTATGTCATGTAGACATATTGGCTTATGCCTGAAAGCAGTTCTGTTCCCTGGAAGGCAGTTAGAACCAAAATTTAAAATTTAAAATTAAGTTAGAAATATGAGTGATTGCAGACCAGGCCATGATCAAGTGTTGTTTATACTGAGATCCTTTTATGAAATCTTTCATACAGGTATCTTTAGCTATCACTGCTTCTGACTTCTTTGACCACTGTGTGCGCTTCTGGCCTTATCAGTTATTAGATTTCTAAGTAACAAAACCTCAGCTGCAGGCAGGTTTTCAAACCATTAGGCCTCAAACATGGCAAGATAATGCCTCTGGTGCACGTCAATCGGAGGGGACTTTGTAGTCTTTGGAAGATACTGAGAATGTGATGGCTGAAAAATCCTTCTTAAATCACTCTGTGCCATCTGTGACAGCAGAGGTGCTCTGCAGTGGCTTCCTGCCCCTTCCAGCCTGTGTTTTGGATTGCACAGAACCGGGGAGAAGCAGAATGGACAGTGTAAAGGGCCAGGCAGGTCCAGGGCTCGCTGTGGCGGGTATGCCGTGCTGTGACCGTGATGCCGACGGCTGTGGCAGTACCGGTAGGGTGTGCTGCTCCAAGGATGAGGGTTTATACAGCAGCTTGGTTTTGGAGCAACATAATGGTGATGGCTTTGTGTATGCTTAATGGAACAGATTCTAGCCCTTATTGTAGTGATTTTTAAATACAAGTTTTAAGTAAGGGTATTACTGGTTCTTTGGAGCGCACCTATTTGCAGAAATGGTTTTCATTCTCATCTGCTTCCCTCTGCCATTTTTTTGTTGTGCGGTTTGTTTCTTTGGGGCTCGCCTTGTTTGTGCTGAGACCTTTTTTTATTTGCAATTTGATTGATCCTCCTTCTTTCAATTCTGCATTGGCTGGCTGCGTATGGAACCCCGCCTGGCTTTAGCTGAGACAAAATCGACTGCACACAATTTCCCTCTGACAGCTTGTACAAGAGCAAACATTTCCGAAGAGCTGAAAGTCTAGAAATTCAATCAGCGGAAAACCTACTGTGTGGAACAGCTTTGCTAGTGCTGCAGCTCCCTGCTGGGTAGGAAAGCAATCCAGTTACAATAAATCCTTAAGAGTGGAGTCATTTGGGTAAAAGGAAAAACAAAAGCTGGTTTATACAAACTGATTGAAGTCAGACGTTTTGACTTCCCATTGAAAGAGGAGTCAAGGCCGTGGCTTGCTTGGTAATTTAAAGGGGAGATTGGCTTCTTTCACCTTTTCTTGGGCAGGGTTCTTAATATTTTGCTTGTGGAAGAAATATAAAGAGTTTTCAACCTAAGTTAAAATATTTACTTTGATATCAATATTGATGCTATAGTTCACTATAAGATGAGTTGGTCCGGCAAGAGGTGAAGGCACTGTTCTCTTTCCAGCCACTCTGATTTTGTTCCACTGCAGTTACAGAAATGTGAAACTAGGGTAAAACTGGGATCAAAGTCAAGGCTTGCATGTCTTGCCAGGACAGCTTGGGCAACGTTCTGTGCTATGTTGCTGGTGTGTCATGAGCTTATGAAGCTGTTGATGCAATCTGGGCTGCCTGACAGACTCTCCTGACTGAAGTTAAGAGTTGTGCTCAGCAAAAGAGAAGATCTGTTCTGTTTGTGTTAAATTGTTTCATTCTTTAAATATAAGCAATTAAAAATCAGCCGCAGTAAAAAATATTTTGACATTAAAATAACAATGTTAACTGAGGTGCCAGTAATGACTGGTGAAACATTTCTCACATTTTATATTAAAAAGTCTGAATGAAGGTAGCTTGAGGTAGTAAAGTCTCCTTGTCATTTTCCTTTATTTTAGTAATTATTTCCACCACTCCTCTTTGTGCACCTTTCATACTGGAGCATATTAAATGGACCAAGAAACTGAACTGAAAAATTAAGGAAACTAACTTTGTGAAGTCAAGTGAGCAAAGTAAACTGACTGGAAATGCTGAGGTTTCCTTCCTCCTTTAATGCATTTCAGGTGTTTGCAGGAGACTAGGTAAAACTTCTCTGGGAAATGTAAATTTTAAGGTGCTGTTGTCCCCTTTAATAGCTGCATGGGGTCAGTCCAGCCTGCTGCTATGCATCTAATCTGATTTCAGCTGTCATCCCTCCTCCCTTCCCTCCCAAATGTGTCTGGTCCTCGTGGAAAATATTAAAGATTGTATAAACATTGTAAAATATTTCCACTGGCCTTTCTGTATAAATAAGATGGTATAAATTGTAGCAAATGAGTACGAAACCTTGCCACAAAGATGGGAGTTAAATTGGTTTTAAAAAAGGAAGTAAGGCAGGATGGTAAGCCGATACGACTGTTTAAAACTACATTTTGTGTCACTTGCTCGTCACAACTGCATGTGGGGCTGTGGTGAGACTGAAGCACCCTAGGTTTCTCTTCGGCTTTCTGCCACCCTCTATGGGAAGAGAAAGTGACTGTTGATCCCAAGTGATGCCACTGTTGTCAAAGTGTTTTGTATTAATCATGAGGTCATGTTTTCTATGCCACCTCTATAAAGGGGGCTGTGCCATTCCTAGGAGAGCATACGGAGGACCTGCTAGCACTACTGATGTGCTCAGAACATGGAAATGGTGCTCTTACAGCTTTTGACAACAGCCAACATTCTTTGTTTGGTTGGCTTCTGACAGTGCTGGTTTTGTCCTCTTCCATTCTCTGTGAAGAGTGACGTCAAGGTCAGCTTTTGTCAGATGTGTACACTGTATCTGAAATCATATATACATAACATCGTGCCTGGACATGGACCCCTGGCATTTAGCATTGATCTTGGAGTACGTGTGCACTTGGGAAACCTGGGCTGAAAGATCCAATTTGATTGCCCGAGTGAGTCCCATCTGCACGCATCTTTCTCTGGTCTTGGTTGCTGCAAGAAGAGAATGAGAGAGCTGCTCCAAATAACAAAGCTTGATGGGGTCTTCTTTACTGCATGCACTCACCAGTGGCAAGAAATAATCCTTGCATACCTTTTTGAGTGCATTCTCCTGGGCCAGCAGAGGGTTTGTGAGTCTTCATAGCGCTGGGAGGAACAGGCAGTGATCTTTGCAAGAGTATTCTGCAGAAGAGTAACAGCTAACAGTAATACTTATTAATGGAAAGAGTCAAGCAAGGGGAAAAGAATATTGAAAGAGGTCCTGCAAATGTACATTAGTTCCCATAATGCTTCAGAAACCCAGGTGTGGTTTTGTCACTGCAAGATAAATCCTTTGTTTTGGGCTAAGGAACTACATGTATATTCTGTGAGTCCGGGTTGTATTTTTCTATCAGTTTCTTGAGAGGAAATTTAATGTTTTGGCAAAATTAATCTTTTTCTTACTTAGTTTCTCTTTTTGCAATGCAACAAACAAGAATATGCACACTCACACAACAGAAAACCAAACATTTTACCTAAAATGGTGAAAACAAGCCATAAAAGCCCTTCTAAGGTCTTTGGATGTCTCTGGGCATCATTCTGTCCATTTCAGGAGACAAAACCATACCCAATGGGCGATGCGATACATTTTTGCATGTCTAGAATGTCAGAGTTGCATCAAAAAGAGGATCTGCTCCATCATGGCAGACTGAAGTACATAGTGGATTTTTTTTTTCCCCACTCGTATCAGTTCATATCACCAAAGTCCTGTTTGAGAAAGACACAGATATCTGCAGGATTTTTGCCTATACCTTTAGAGTTCAGGTGGACACAGCTGAAAATACATAGATGGTATGTTTGGCAATTAAAAAAAAAAAAAAGTTTGGGAAAAACTTAAAGAATTTGAATTGCTTTTAGTTTGTCTGCTTGAGGTTGGAAAGGAATTGGAGTTTCCGAGAGCAATCAATACTGCTGGGCCCCTATTCCTGAGACCACTTGACGGAGATACACTTGAAAGGTTCTGTGCTCTAGCTTGTATGTAGATTGGATTCTTTCTTTGAGAAATTCCAGCAGAAGTAACTTAGCCTATTTAATGTACATTTTCAATGTATAGAAACAAATGAGTCCAGCAAAGTTACTAAAAAGCCACGTTATCTGTTCCTTTGTAGTTAATGTTTTGAGTATAGAAAGCAGAAATGTGATGTAAAGTCTTGCTATAGATGCAATTTTCTAGGTATTTATTCAGACAAAGCATCATCAGCTTTAGGAGCAATGTCAGGTTGTAGTCCTGTTACTTTTTAATGTAAAGCCTCAAGTTGCAAGTGCTGCTGCTGTTGTGCTTCATCTTATGCTGGGGAAACTTCATCTCTTATTGGTGACAGCCAGTTTAAGTGATAGTTACTAAGTTTTTGTTAGGTTTGTGTTTTGTTTTTTTTTGTTTTTCTTCTAATTAGCATGTGCTAGTTTTTCATCCTAAAGGGCAGTAGTTGCCATAGGGCTCAGGTGAAGCTAAAACCAGGCCATTGTCTTTACTTTATATCCTTTGTTTCAGGATTTTTTTTATTTTTTTCCTCACTCTGTTTTGGTGTGTGAGACAGAAGGAGCATGTAAGTAGCCCACACTGGAATATGCTGTTTGTCGGTTGTAAAAGCCATGGGCCAAAGGCTCGGTGTGCTCTGAAGGCGGTTCCAGGCCTGAGTGCTGCAGCCGCCGGCCATCACATCGTGTCCTCTCCGCACACGGAGCCGTCCTCCTAGGCTGGATGCCTTCGGGTGTTTTGAGGGAAACACAGCCTAGATCTCACAGGTGTGCTCTGGAGAATTTGGTAAGGTTTTCAATTTATGGACTAGAATTATAAAACTTCTGATTCCGTGCTTTCAGAAATAAGGTCTTGGTAATGTTTTCTACTTCTGTTTTGTCCCCTGTCTCTTCTCCTGACTTTGTCCATTTTGGGCCTGCTCTGGCCCTGTAGAAATCTTCCATTCTACAGGCTCAGTTCAAGTTACCTGAGCAGCTCTGCTTTGAAGCTCCCTGCCACCCTGACATTGTGGTGCATGACCTCAGTAATATGGTATTTTACTTAAAACGCAACAAGGCTTGAGGAAGCCTTCCATGTTATTCCCTAGAGGAAATGATCCATCCCCAAACAGTGAGGCAGGAGAGATAATAAGGAGTCATTTTACAAGGAACCACATTTTATCCTGAACAAATCTGATTAATAGAAGGTTTTATTTCTGGATTTCCTAGGCTGTTTAACAGTGTATTTGGGGGATAATTGTTCTGGAAAGAAGATGTGCATGGGTGTGGCAGCAGTTGAAGTGAGGAGACTATTGAGCTGCTAGAATGTAAGTGGATGCAAAATGTGGTATTTGGAAACGAGCAGCAGTGAAAAACTGAAAATTCTGAATATTGTGCAACAGTACTATGGCTTGTGTTTGAACCACTCAGAAAAGAGACCATGCATTGTTGTTGCTGCGGAAGTAGGGCTGACTGGTTTTGTTTCTCCTATTCCATTTAAAGCCCTGGAAAAAAGAACAAGCAAGAGAACACACCTGTTTGTCTAAAACCCTTAAAACTCATTTTCATTGTTAGATGACAGATGCCTATGATTGTGTAGTGGGATAGATTCCACTCCCCTCAGTATTTTTTTTTCTCATTGTTACTTGCTTTGTGTGAAATCTGCAGTTCATTGGTGCAGGAACTTTATACAGACTTTTATACAATAATTGCAGTGATGGATTTTTTGGAGTTTATGTATGAGGGGGAGAAGGAGTTTAACATTGTTGTTACGTTTTCATTTTTTTTGATTTTATATCCATCCCGATGGAGGGTAGAGCACCACCAAGAGAGGTGCTGCCAGGTGTGGCTTCCTACTGCTTTCTAATTCTGTGATCACAGAATACCCGATTCTGCAGTCCTTGCACAGACAAGTCTCCCACTGATTTCAATGGGAAATTTGCCTGCATCAGGGATGAAAGAGTGGGCCCCAAGTTGTGTACAATGATGCAATCTGATCCTCCTGCTGTGGAAATTGATGTAATCGTGTTCTCACCCCCCCTCCGCTTTTCTCAGCCCTTCTCCCTACCAGCCCCTGGTGAGTCCTGGGGGGCTTCTCACCACACGGGGAGGAGGATGCAGCTGTGTGCTGAAGCAGCAGGGGAGGGGAGGAGACCTGCTAGAAAAATTTATGAAGCGTTGCATCCTAGAGATAACCCTAGAAAACAGCTAAGAGCACGGACCTGCCTGCCCTGAAAAACGCGATCACCTGCTTTTGCTAAATGAGCAAACGTTTCTTCTTGATAATTGTGACACTTGTGACGTGTCCTCCTGCATATGTTGTAAGGCTGAATTCAAGTGCTCTATGAATGGAATGATCTTGTCGTTCATTCCCTGCAGAGGGACAGGGTTAGCTTTTTTAGGGCACTCTGTATTGTTATTGTTGACAGTCTCTGCTTTTCAGCGGTGCTTCTGTGCCCTGGCCCAGTGCAGGTTGCTTGGGAATATCGAACCTCGAGAATGCTGTGCTTTGTTGCTGGGCGAGCCGAGCGGCCTTTGGGATGCTTCCCTCTGCTTTGCTGCTTAACATGGGGTTCGGTTTTATTTTTTTCCTTTGGGAATTCTAGGCTCAGCTGAATTTGTTCTGTGTTTTGCGGAAGAAAGGGCTTGTTAAAGAATTCCTTGATGACTTTGAAGTGAACTATTTATTTTCTCTCAAGGCTTATTCGGTATAGCCATTTGCCCCCTCTCCTCTGTTTTTTCACCCCAGTGTTTCCTGAGCTACAAGCATTCTTGGAATATATTAGTTGTAATGAGTTATGTGGGCATCAAAAGTTTTCTTTGAAACTATATGGCATCAACATCTGTTAGCTCTTAGAGAACAGAGACGCAGACAAGGGGCTGATGGGGGGAGGGAGGAAAAAGATATTAAATTCTGGAGTATGAAGTCTCCGTCTCAAAGACTCGGGGGAGGGGAAGGGGAAATCTGCTAAACTCCAGGGCTTTGATGTGGTCCTCTGGCCCTGGGATTCCTTTTATGGGAATGTGCGTGGCAGACGGTCCCGCACAGCCGCCTGCCTCCAGCCTGCCCAGCCTGCAGCGTAAATCCTGCCAGAGCCCTTGTTGCTAGAGGAACATTTTCAAGGAAAACGTCATGTACTCAGCTTTCAGCTACTGAGATGGGGAATCAAAATTCTTAACAATAGAGGTAACTATTAAGTAAAAAATAAAGTAAAATAAATGTTTAGAAGTGAACTTTTTATTTGCTCGTAATCCTCCTGACCCTGTGGATCAACATGGAACCGTTCATCTAAATCAGGTTTTTGAAGTGTGCATGTCTGTGGTTTTTGGCTGCCTGTAATTAAAAAGCCCGTGTCCGTTTCTAGGTGCGCAGCATCAGTCAGCATTCCGATGTGATCACTGGGGCTGTACTACTTACAGGAATGTATGGGGACGAGTTCTGCTTTTTCTTTTATCTTTTTCTGCAGAGCCTCACAGTGTCTGTCCTGCATGCCAGGGAGCAGAGGAGGAGTCCAAGGAACCTCTCTGTCTGTCTTGCCCTGTTGCTGGCTCTGTTTTTAGCCATAATGCTGGCGGCATTATGCTTCACCGTGACTTCCTGGCCTGTTAAAACCCTAACCAGTAATAAAATGATTAGTTGACATACCTGGGCTCTGGGGACAAAGAGGTGGTTTAAAAAGGAATGTGAACCATCTGTTTTGCCAGCACCTCCTGTTGACAGATTTATGGATCAGTATTAGCATATGTGTCCAGGGTCACACACCTGTGCTTCCTAACAAGGTAATATTATTTAGTAGGTTATGTTTTCGTCCTAAGGATTCAGAGCTCTTTGCAAAGGTGGGCATCAAGAATTCCGTTTTACAGTTGAAAAATGAAGGCACAGAGACATTTAAGTGACTTACCCTGCACCACACAGTGAGTCTGTGGTGGAGCAGTTATTGAATCCAGGTTTCCTCCAGCTGCATAAATATACGTCATCCATTAGCAGGAAAAGACTTAAAGCTATAAACATAATAGAGGAGCATTGATTATCATTCTAGCCCTTGTGCTGTATGAAAGCGTGGGCCATGTAGGAAGACTCAGGTTGTTATCACAAGAAAGGTTCAGAATGCAGTATTTAAAGCTGTAATTATCACTGAAATCAAGGGGAAGAGCACCCTTGATTTCAGTGATCACACCTTAAATGATCAAGTTATTCTGAGAGAGTCAAGCTGTGTAGCCGTTTTCTGTGTTACCCACATAGGCCTGGGTAAAGTCACCTCAGTACACTTAAGTCTCTTTGTTTCATGGTAACCAAATCTGTCATGAAAGAAAGTTGAACAGAAAGTCAGATGTATTAAGTAATTATGCCTGTCTATCTGCTGTGGTGAAGAAGTTAAAAATAAGCAATTATTGAGGAGTTATTGAGCTTCTCCAAGCTGGAAGGTAGGTGAAGATCTATTTCATTCATGTCCTTAGACTTGTTCATCGTTATAATCTATGTTGAAGATAAGATCTTGGGGGACATGGGACAATTGATTTCGCAATCAGCAAAGAGATTAGAGGATAGCTAGAAGAACAAAGTAAGGTAAATAGCTGAATCTGTAGAGTGAGTTCATTTATCCTTCTGAAGTAGCTTCAAAGCGAATTTAAATGTAGCAAAAAGCAGTCATTTCTTGTTTCAGTCCTTTTTAATCTCAAGGATAGATAATATTTTTTCAGTTGGATATGGTTGGACCCTTCATGTGGAAAGTAACTGCTGAATCCATGTGTCTATTCATACAGTTGCTTTCAATTATTGCGTTTCTTATCTGACAGAAGTCCTTGAAAAACTGTCTTGTCCTATCGCCTTACAAAGTAGAAGCCATAATAGTCCCAGAATTTCAATGACTGTTAATGGAAGGTGTCACTTTGCAACACCTTGCAAGAGTTTCTAAAGAGCTGTGAAATTCAGGATGAAAATGTCATAGAAACAGTAGTGTTGTCTTGGAACTGAATTGATCTAAATAAAACTGTCCCCCCTAAATGGATCTTCTGACTCTCTACAGGTCTTAGTGTACATTTGGTAATTTTATCTGTTAACACTTTTTTGCTAGCTACAAGTAATATTAAGCAAGTCCATAGTATTTTAAGCTGTTATTGCTGTTTGGTTTTTTTTTAGTGCTGTAGATTTTTTGTGTGTGTGTGTCTGTATAGGATATAAATAGATCTATACTTATGAGCATAAGAATTTTATGATCCATCAAGTAAACTGAGGAGGTTGGTAGCTCTTGCTGAATGCATGTTAGAGCGACTGAGCACTGAAGGAGAATGCTCATTTACCCACTGCACCAGGGGGAAAAGAAGCTGCCTGCAATATTTCAGTATTGCCACTACCTGGTTTCATAGGCCGGAGAAAAGAAATATATCAGAAGAATGGAGAAAGGATTTTTGTTTTACCCTGTTGGGTTGTGACAGAAGAGATTTAGCTGCATGTTGCAAGCAACCTGGAGCAAAAAGTACATTTCCTTTGTTATGTACTTGGATGTCCATCATGAAGGCTTTTATGTAAGCGTCCATCTGCTTTGCACTTTCATTTCCTCAACAGCCTTGTGGTCATCTTCTATGGATGGGACATCCTTAAACACGTGTTAAACGACTGCTCCTTGTACCCATTTGAGGGTCTGTAACAGGGATAGAAGGATATTTGGGATATTTTTTGCCTCATAAGCCTCAAACAGTCCACGAGGCTTTGTGACTGGAGATGAAAGTGTTGGGTGTTCTTGGTTATCCTGTCTTTATCTTCACAGTACTTTACCAGCAGCTGGAATTGCTCTACAGTTGCCTTTTGCGATGAGACTGCATGGGCTCCAATTCTGACAAATAGGTGGCTATATATAGATGCTATAATTTCAAACACTGTTACCATATTATCATGGCTGGGAGTTACTGCTCCTAGAGCACAGGCAGCCAAACTGAGTGCATTTGTGAACTTCACCATCATGGTTTTTGAGCTGGTATATTAGTGTGCTAAGGTACTAAAGGATGAATTTCAGTTCTTGTACTACACCCATTGTGTTCTGCTATCTCTGTTAGGAAGACCTTACCTCTGGACATAGAGGCCATCATGGCAGATAAACGAATTAAAATCATAAATGGGAGCAGCAAAACCCATCCAAGATCATCAACTGGAGAGATCTTAGAGGTGAAATTTGTTTTCTTAACAACTCTACCTGCTGTGATTATACTATGAAGAAATTTTATTTGAGAGAAGCTTCCATGCATAGTGGAGGAATAAAAACCCAACTGTAATGGATCACAGAGCACCAGGTTCTTATTCCAGAGGAAGAAAACGTAGAAGTTGATCTTGCTGCTTCTGTTTAACAAACTGCATTATTGCAGTTGCAATGTGCATTTTAATGTTGATTTAAAAGTTAAAGTCACCTTGACTTTTTCTCCGTGTGTGAGCTGCTTTACGTGTTCTTTACAAAAAGGTGACTCCTGGCGAGTTGTCTTTATTATTAGATTATCCAGAATGACAAACTCAAAAAGTAAAACCTCATGGTTGCAGAAGGCAAGGTAAAATATGCTGTAGGAGAGACGGGTCCAGGTTTAAACCAAGACATAAATTTGTAATGCTGCACAGTGTTTTTCTATATGGTATATGCTTTAAGTCTTAATTTTATTTGCATGATTTCCATTTTCATTATATTGAGGCTTGGAATATCTACTTTATCTCTTTAGGGCCCTAGGTACATAGATTACTTATGAACAGGGAAGGAAAGGAAGCTCATGTCTTAGATGGGACACTCTAACACAGAAGTGCATGGTTTATTTGAAAAGGCTTATGAAGGGGATCTTCAAACAATTTTGAAAGAGAATATTAATATGAAGGCTTCACTTCCAAATGTGGATTGAGACAAATGCATTCCCAAAATGCATTCTTAGCTTTTTCCCGTAAGGAGTCATTGCACATAATTGTGTGCACAAACATCCACTTCTAGGTATATTTGACTGCATGGGATTGTATGCATGGAAGCTGCTAACCTAGCAGTGTCATCTCCGAGTATGTCTGACTACAAGCAGTTTAAGTGTTCATTTATTTATTTTATTTTTGAGGTTTTAATACTGGCTGTAAAGCTCTATTTATAAAGAATTATGATCACCTCAGATAACTATCTACTTTCACCTGTTTTATCCTAAAATAAATTATGCCATCTTTTGATGTGTGTGAATAGCTTTTCTGATAGACTAGGCTTGAGCTGATCATCATTACACAAGGCTCCGTTTCTAGTCCATGGGAAATTTCAGACACCCAAAAAAGTCTTTTACCTCTCTTCCTAAGTCTGGACAAGCTTAAAAATAAAAGAAAACACTAATAATTACATCTTTGGGGTTTGGGTGGGTTTCCTTGAAGCATCATCAAGAGCCCAGCTTTTCAAGATCTGTTAAAGACGTGCTATGTGAGAATTTGACTCATTTGGAAACTTGCTTATTGCAAGTGAGACTAAAGCTTTCAGAATAGCTACTTAGCAGTTGACAGAACCCTCAGTTGTTTGTGTGAAAGGCCAAAGGGCATCATCATTCTCTTGAACCTCTACTTCTTGGGATTGCTTTTTTGCCTACATCAAGAATGGAAGTTTGTGCATAGGTGACATGGCATTCTTGTTGGCAGCTACTTTAAAACCATTGTAAAATCGATTCCACAAGATGTTGGAGTTACCACATATCTTCTCCCTTGCAGTTCTATTGTGAAACACGTTTCTTCAACTTTGCTCTTTCCAAAAGTACTGGAACTTTATTGCATCAATATGAGAATAAAGAGGAAAAAAAATTACATGTTTCAGTCAGATGGTTAAAAATAGGGACAAAATTGTGTTTGATTGATAATTTGTCATCTTGCATGTGTTTTACTTGGGGAAAGTGGTGGATATGGTACCTTGCTAAGAACATCACTAAAATAGGAAATGTGTACATATTGTCTGCCAAAAAATGTGGAAAATTTGGTATCTTAAGGCTAAATCAAAGGATTTTAATGAGATAGTTGAAGAAGGAGAGGTAAAGTGACTTGTTTCTACTTAAGAAGAGCAACACCTTTTAGAAAAATATTAATTAACACAATATTGGATGTGATGTAATAAAGGGAGTGAGGAGGTCCAAACTTCAAAAGTGTGTTTGTTATCATGATAACCTATGTAAATTGAAGGTTATCCTTTGATAGATCTAATCCATCTGTGGATGTAGCTGTCTCTACCAAAAGCAAACCTGTATTTAACACCATGTTAGTTGAGAAGTGGGTTGCTAAAATACACACTCTGTTCATAGTCAGTAGCTTTGGCTCTTTGGCACTGGGTGTCACGTGGAGCAGCATGAAAAGGCTGAGCCAGGGCAGATTTTCCATCATGACTCTTTCCGAGTCATACCAGTGACCAAGAGCAAAGTGGACATGGGGGTGAGGAGGTAGGTCTAGGAAATGTTACCACAGAGACAGTTGTGTAGAGCCTGGAAAGGTGAAGACAAGGAGCAGGAAAGGAGCTAGCTAGCAAAGCCATGGGACGAATAAAGCAATGCAGGCAGAACGATGGGTGAGGATGTGGATGGCAGCATTTTCAGATAATCCCAGAGTGAGTGCCTGGCCTTGGGTCTCCTGAGACTTGTATTAGTAAGAAAACTGCACAGGGTGGTTAGGGCTGACGCTGAGGTTGAAAAATAAAATTCACAGCAAGTTAGAATACATTGGAGTCTGATTGCTTGGCAAAGGTGGGAAACAAGTGACGACTGCCTGACTTGTAACCGGCTCAATAGCAGCCCTGGGGTGTGGGAGCTTTTGAAGATTGTTTTTCTTCCTTGTGTGTGTGTATACTCAGCAGCATTTCTGAGGGAGTTGCACTAATTAACTTCTCTCTCTACCCCCACCCTCTTAAATCTGAGCTGAGTACAGTGGCACCTATCAGAACAGGATATATGGGACACAGGCCCTTTCTACCCAAGCCAGGCAGCCAGCTGTTCCGAGTTCTGAAGCAGATGTTTGAGCCTGAATCGTAGTCGTTCTGTGTGATTTGTGTTGGTGGCTGCAAGAGGCCAACTTATTTATCTGGGAAACTCCCAGTGAGGTACAGACACTCATTCTCGATGGGTTCCTGTTTGGCAACCTATAGAAATGGCATGCTGGAATAATCCTTCTGTGTAAATATTTCTTTTCTTTATTCTTTCAAGTGCTCACTGACCTCACTTCTATAGTGTTTCACAGGGTACATCTGGTTTTGGTTGTTTCATGACTCAGTGTTCCAGTTTGAAAATGCAGCACTGTGATTTAAAACCTCGTGTCAGGACAGTGATATACAGCTACCTATGACCTAAATGTTGTTGCTTTTGCCGTCTCGGGCGGCGCTCCCGCCGCGGGCCGG
>NW_008614149.1:58005-60712 GCF_000691845.1 Merops nubicus | reverse complement strand
GGAAGGCGGCCGTGCCCTCAGGGCTTGGGGGGGCCCGGGCCTTGGGGATAGCTGCGTTACGCTTTGCACTTATTCAACGTCAGAGACAGAGTTCTTTTATAAACTAAGTTTAATATGAATATTAAGTCAGAGATACATACTTCCCTCCTGTTCACCTTATTTTACGGGTTCCACTCGAGGAGCTAGGCAAGCTCCACAGAGTTACCACAGAGACACAGGTATCCAGAACGAACTGAAAACTGAGTCTGTGATACTTTACTGGAAGAAAAGAACCGTTTCCTTCTAGTGCTGAAGCCAAAATATAGTCTTTTATCAAGTGCTTTCTCCAAGAAGAGGAAATATTCACATTTTGAAGACTATCAACTTTTTTACAGGTTTCAGAATATCTGACAAGTGAATTACAGCACTGCCACATCTTTTCAAAGCTACACTGTAGGTCAGTTTCAACTGAACTACCAATACCTATAAGTAATAAGTCATTGTTGATATTAGTTTCTTTATAATAGCTTTACAATATAAAACCAATGTTTGACTGCAGATAGTATACTATATAAACTAAGAATGTGTTAAAAACATCAGTGAAATAGACAAAGCATACGTACTATCTGAACACAGTCTCTAGGCTTAACAAGCTACGTGTTATTTTGGAAATAGCATTTCTTTTGTGAGGCATTTCTTCATAACTAAAGATACTTATTAAGCTACTTTGTTAACTGTCCCAAGCCTTAATAAAAGTTTCTCATGTTTTGTTATTTTAGATACTGTTATTTATCAGAGCACTAGTAAGGTAAGCTAAACTCTTGTTAGCTGTGTCTTAGGAGATGAAGAGGTGAGAAGGGCTTTAAACAGAAACCAAGACTACCATGTCAGCTCTTCTGGGTTTGCCAGGCAGGCAGGGAAAGTGATATAAGCTGTGTCTGGGTGAGGTGGCCTTTAGGATTTTAAGGTTAAGAGAGAGTCCTATGCAGTTGAGGTAGTTGCTCAAGCTAGTTCAGTTTAGTAATAAAGGCCTGTAGGGTTATTGTAGTTTTAGGGTTTTTTTAAGTTTCCTCTGAGCAATATAGAAAGTCTAATTTTGTTTTGATAGCTTTTGTGCAGATGGGTTGTTCTGTGATTATTTTGTTTACTAGCTTAGTCTAATATCTGATTTTCTTATTTATCCCTTCTTGAAGCTTTAGCATTAAGAAATTTTACAGAGCTTACTTGTTTGACTGGCCCTTGCCTTTTGTTTTTTTTTTTTAATTGGAGTAGAATGCGTCATTCCCTTGAACATAGAAGCCTGGTGCATGGCCATGGCTATGAAAAACTTTATTGCCCCCTTTCAGTGATGATGCATGGAAGGAACTGGTAAAAAACAATGGTAACACTGATGAGGAAGGGCAAAGATGTAAAGGAAATACGTATGGCATATCAGAGAGAAGGTAAATTTTAAAGCAATTTGCCCCCAACAAGGAGAGTAGGCATCTGGCTTGACCTGATGTGAGTTTGTACAGGTAAGTTTATGACTTAGTAATAGCAAAGCAGAACCTTGTCCTGGTCTCCCTGACGCTTTTGTTTTCCCCAGTATTCCCTTTATCCCAAAGCAGTTGCCTATGCCGTGCTGAGGTGTAGAAGCTTCCTGTTGGCTTTTAGGCCAAAGACAGAAATCCCCTCCTGTTTTTGTAACTGTTGATGTGTCCGTTTGTGGGTCTCAGGGGTACAAAGAGGATGGCGTGGGGCAACCGGGGTCTCAAACCAGGCACAGCCTGCCTCCGATAACACTGCACGGAGGGACTTTCCTTTTGTAATGGGCTTACTCAAGTCTAATTGTGGCAGTGAGTATGGCACAATTTTCTGAAAAATGAAGGGGTTTTTTATTTATTTGGCCAAGTGACATCTTGTCTTTTCACAATGGTGTCCTAAAAACCATTGTTCTGATGAAAAGTATTATAAATATCTCAAATTAGGTAGCAGTGAACCAATGTGATAATGACAGTAGGTGGATATTTTTCTTGAGTGGTTGTGGCCAGGTCATAAAAGTCCTGCCAACATTTTTCCTCTTCAGTGTTACATATGGGGCTTGTTTTCCATTATGGTTTGCAGGCTTTGGACTGGACCCAAATGACTATAAAGTTGCACTGTTGTTGTTTATGCCCTTCCTATCATCAGATTGTTTTAACCTGTGAGGCCCTGTAAAATTCACGTGTCCTTACATCGGCATGGGCTGTGCCAATATTGCATTGGGTGGTGGAGCAGATTGAAGTGTTGGTGTAACAGAACGTGTGGTTAGTCTGAATCTGAGATACCTCAATTAGGTCACTGGCTGAGCTAGTGCATCTGAACTTGGTCAAACTTCTCTACATGTTCCAGCCGTTAGAAAGATTAAAAAGAAGCAACAAAAACTGTGGTTCATGTGAAATGGTGTGGTAGGTGGGCATAACTATTGCAGGTATATCTTCGTAAAGGTATGAGATGTCCTTGTGTGTGTCATGCTTTTGCCTTCTAAAAGTACTGCCTGAGTGTCTTGAGAGGGGTAAAGCAAACTATAGCCTCATGTTCTACATTGCATCCCTTCCAAGAGGGTCCTGTGACTGTGCTTTTTCTGTTTAGTAGCTGTTGGAAGTGTTAATAAATGTCAACTCAATCTGAGATCATGACAGAGGTGTCACTGTTACTATATTCCATCAGGTTTGATGTCAGCAGGTGGGGAACAGAGACAGTGTGAGTG
>NW_008614149.1:39662-57974 GCF_000691845.1 Merops nubicus | reverse complement strand
GAGGGAATGGGGTCCTGTGTTTTGAGTGAAATATTTGGGTGATGGAAACTGCTGATAAGGGACAAATACATTCTTGTTGTCATATGTAACTGTGTTTCTGCTGGGCTTTGTGGTGGCAGTAAGGCTGTGATATTTGTATCTTTTTATAGTAACTCTATAGAAATGTTTTTCTTCCCTATTATGTGCCCCCAACCCCTCAAGAAAAATTGCTTTGTTCAGGAATTTTTGAATGTTTTCACAGTTGCTTTTTTTTTTTTTCCCACTGAGGTGGCCAAATGGTTTTCAAATATTCTTGGAGGAGGTTGCCACTTGTGAGTACAGTGCCCTTAAAAACTAGCTCTGGAGTGTTTACTAGGTATATGCAGTAATTTGACACATCAAAATACAACTACTTTATGCTGAGTCTTTATATCCTTTAGCCTTATACCATTCAGTAGCTCAAACTACAATTCAGATTAGAGTTTTCTTCTGAAAAAATTGAAAATTGTGGCTTGTACATGGATTGTCACATGAATATGTTAAGTGCTATTTTTTCAACAAATAAAGACTCTTAATATAGTTTAAGGAATCCAGTTATGTGCTAGTGTCAAACCTGACAGCAGAAGAATGATATTTTTTAGCATGCCTTCAGCACAGAAATAATCAAATCAGTACCTTAAATGTGTTACAAGCAAAGCACAGGTGGGTGATACGAAAGCAGTTGCATTTTTTTCCTATGTGTTGGCAGTCCAGGTAGAGCATGTGTAGAATATCTGCAGTGAAACAGAGACAATACTGTAGTTATGTCAAGTGATAGATCCTTAGGAGTTCCCAAGGCATAGTTGCCAGCAGAGCAAGGTGGGTGTTGTGCCTTGCTACAGATTTCCAGAGCAGTTCTGCCCAGTTATCCCTTTCTTGTTTGACACATCTCTTTCTCCTCTCTTCTTGCCACAAGTATGCCTGAGAAGGCTGTTGTAGGACTCGCATTGCAAACTGGGTTCCTAAAACCTTTGCCATAAATGCAGAAAGGTTGAGTCTCTTGCTACTCTCCCCTTTAAATACCATGGGAAAAGCTGTGCACACATGGGGCAGGGCAGATCACTAGAGATTTTCAAGGTCTGATTGGACAGAATGCTGAGATCATCTCATCTAGGCTCCATTTCCCATGAAAGGTTGGGCCAGGTGATGATTTGAGGTCCCTTCTGACATGGGCTGTTCTATGGAACTCAAGTGCTATGATTACTAACAACACAACGAAAAAAAGGGGAGGGGGGCTGTTTGTTTTTAGTTCAGGTTGTGTGCTTAGGAATGTGTAAATAGACTTCCCAGTTAAATGTTTTCATGCATGCAAAGACTAGATCTTCATAAAAGAGAAGCCTTGTGGATAGAAGGTTCAGAGCTTCTCCTCCCATTTCTCCAGATCAGTTCTGTATATTCCTCAACAGTATTTTGCAATAAGTTTTGAGTCATGAACCTACTTTTAAAATTCAGGCAGAGCACTACATACAGCACTTCAATTCCTCTCCTGGGCTGAATGTCAGGAGTCCAGCTCTGAAACTAAATTACATTTTCAGTCACACTGTGATATGCAGATAGCCTGAGTGTCTGAGATGACTCCTTTCCCCTGAGTTATGCTCTGTGGTTTATAACCTTCAGCTAAAGGTATCAACTGGGAAAGTATAGCACAGAGTAACTGGTAGTTAAAAGAAAACACACTGGCTTCCCTTTTTGAGGAACTCTGTAACAGAAAGGATCCCAGAAAAAGCCTGGGTTGAATGCCCAAGTGGGTTAGTCCTTGTGCAGGGCTCATGGGATGTTCTGATCTGTGGTTAAAAGCTACTCTGGCCTTGAGTGGAACTTCTGAGAAACTGTTATTGACTATGGGCAACAGTCACTTGTTTTATCAATCTGGACTGAGATGAAGGATGGGGAAGAGAAGATGAGGTTGTACTGCAGCTGTATATGGAGATATCAAGGCTGGTTGTGACTGCAGAAATGCAGAGTTCAGATCCAGCTGGCTTATCCTGCCAAAACCCAGGATCAATTTCCTGTGCAGGTTTCAGACCTGCCTTTCTAGCTTGTTTTCAGTGCCTGGACTACCCTGGTTACCTTGCATGACATTGTAAAAGGAAGAAACTGGATTGCAGTTCAAGATCAAAGGTAACATTTCATTTGAGAATAGGCAAAAAACCCTGTGAGCCAGAAGTATCTTAATGTCAAAAAATCATTATTTATTAGTTTATTTTGCTACTTTGCCTCTGAACAGCAAGTGACTAGAAAAGGAATATTAATACTATGCATGTGTGTTAAATACGTATTGTGCTGCCGTGAAGCTCCTCATGGGATTCTCTCAAGCTGTTAGACCATTCCAGGTTATCAGACTCGGGAAAAGGGAAACAATTAGCTTGAACTCCAGCTATATAAATTTTTTCTTTTATTAAGCTTGTTGACAGCAGAGCACAAGATGTAAGGATATGTTTGGCCCATTCTTGTATTACAGGAAAGTATTAAGAATTTTGAAGTAGGTCATTTCCATTGCATGTAACTGTTACAGAAGAGGGAGAATGAGTTCTGCAGCTGTATCTACAGCTTTTTTCTTTTTTTTTGCCTTTTTTTTTTTTTTTTTTTATCCCAGGGTGAATGTAGTCCCTGGTGTAATAATACACTGGTGCAAATGAAATACATGCTTGTAAGTTATGACTGTCATGGACATCAAAGATCACAGGTTTGCTTTGCTCCTTGGCTCACTCATTTTAAAAGGCTTTGAACAAAGAGTTTTTTCAACAGTGGTTGATTAGCAGCTCCTCAGATTAGCAAAGAAGCCAGAACAAATGCAGGATAATAGTGTTATCTCTCAAGTATTAACATCTTTTGGATGTCTGTATGTATAGTCGCTTCAGAAGCCAGAGGCTTGGTTTGTGCACTGAAGGTTGAGAGTTCAAGCCAGCTTCCAGTGTGCAGGAGTGTAAAGGACCTCTGCTGGTTCCTTCATACCTTGCTTTCATTAATAAAGCTCTTATATGATCCCTTTCAGAAATTGAACAAGATCTGCATGAAAACCAAGTTTTTTGTTCTGCTACTCAGAGGAGGCAGTTTTGTAACCTCACCTCCTTGCTCTACTGGCTAGAAACTCCTTCCTCATTTCCATTCTACCCTTACTCACAGAGGATTTGTATCCACCTGGGGTTTTCGTACCAACTTTATCCCTTTAGATACAGAAAACTTTTGATCATCTTCTTTGCTTTCCTGATGCTTAAAAAGAGCCTGTCACATCCTTTCTGAGCCTCCCCAGCTACTTCCTCTTCCCCAGACTTAAATGCAAATTTCTCATAGGCACCTGGAAAGATACTTTTTAGGGAGGACTTTATGGAATATTTCTACTCTTTGGGCAGTGTAGGGTTTCCTGCCAGGAGGTGTCACTCTCCTAGCTCGCCTTCTGAACAGCCGTAAGCATCACCTGCCTGTCACAGGACTGCTACTCTCTGAAGTACTGCACACATACTCCCCCTGCTAGAATCCCCTTGGTCAGTGAAAACAGTCTGCTAGGCTGGATTTCAGGGCTCTGCTGTCCTTCGATTGTCCTTCCCTGCCCTTACTGTCCATGCCTTCACCATATGTTGGGGGCATGACAGAAGCGTGGTGTGCAGGTGATGATTCCAGAGCCCCTGCTGGCACTGTGTGGTCTGTAGAGACACACGGTGTGAATGAGTTGTTTAACTGATCAGAGTTCATTTATGTGGGATATATGACATCCTGAGTATAAGGGCCTTTCAGCTGCAGCTGCTCTTCGTCAAGATAACTCATGGATTTGAATTCATGGAGCAGAGACGTGAGGGTATTTTAAAAAGGTGGGTTTAGGGTTGGAGCAGGTGCAGGTGAACTGTGTCCTTCCTTAGTCATGGTGTTGGGGTTGGAGTTCCCTATGAAGAAATTGAGGTGAAGAAGAAAAGATGAATATATAATTGTGTAAAGTCTTACTTGCATAATTCTGGATATAGATTGAAGGAAAAAGATAATTCTTATTTCTTGTGGTGATCTACTAGTACTTGTCTGTGGTCTGGTTTAGCTATAGTAATAATTCTGCTTTGAGAGAAAGGACATTGCATGCAGAGCAAAAGAATGAAGAGCTGCTTTCCCAAATGCTGGCATTCACTGAGTGCCAAGGTCAGAGAGTAGTTTGGTATCCATAAGAACATACTGTTGTTACTCCATGTTACTGAATTACGTACCCTTGTAAGAGAGGGAAGTGTCTTTAAAAGGGCGTGCACCCTGTTTATTTCAGGGGAAGAAAATGGTATCTTGCCTTAGAGGACAGAAGCAAACCCACAGAACTGGGAGTTTAAATTTTGTTTTGTATTTTCAGTAGCTAATGGTATAACATGAATAAAAGATTAAAAAGTACAGTACTATCAGTTTTGTTCTGAATTGTTTTCCCATCACTTTAAGAATTTGAGCAGACGTACTTGCTCTCATTTTAGTCAACAGAAATAATGAATGGATCTCCTTTGAATTAACCTTCAGATAAACCTTTGTCCATCTTTAACTCTAGAGGGTGTAGAGCAACTGCAGTCCTAATTTATTTATCTTCAAATAGGCATAAATCTGTGTCTCCCATTCTGGTTCGACAGTAGGGTCACTGCTCCTTTGTAGTTCATGTACCCATCAGGGGGATTTTGTTGCTTAGAAGTACAGACAAACTCAACTCTTAACTGCTTCAGATAAGAATGTTCCATGCTGGCCTAGTATTATTTATTTTATAGGTAATAAATCACAATCCCTTCACTTTCTGCTGATCCAATACCTATTGTGAAAGTTATCTTAACTGATTATTACTTTTGCGGTCTAAATAACCAGACTCACTACTGATTGCAATCGTGTGTGACTACAAAAGATGAATAAATCCCGATTGATAAATAAATTAAAAAACAAAACAAAACAACAAAAAACCCACCAACTAACAGGCATTTAGGGACATGTTTTAATGGGGGACTTGGCAGTGTTAAGTTTTAAGGTTGAACTCTATGATCTTAAGGATCTTTTCCAACCTAAGTGATTGATTCTATGATTCTGTACTTACCCTTCCTAGTGCCTAAATACCCTTAGGGATGGTGACTTCACCACTTCCCTGGACAGCCTGTTCCAGTGCTTGATGACCCTTTTGGTAGAAGGCATGTGTAGAGTGGGGTACACACTTTACATTTGAGAAAAATGACTTTGTGGATTGCTTTTTAGGCTCAAAAGTGAAAGCGCAGCCATTTAGGTGACATACTCACCCTTCCTGATGAGTCAAGAAATCTGGAAGTGGTAGAAGAGTAAAATCTTCACTGGAAAGGTCCAGTATTGTTTCCAGACCCAGGAAATAAGGAAAGTCCTAATGATCTTGACACCAGTTGACTGGAATTTTAAAAAGCCTTGTGTTGGTGGTTTTTTTTTTTTGTCTGGGAAACAACAAAATTGTGCAATTTAATGCCTGGCTTTCAATGTCAGTGATGAATTTTTGTTCTTGAAACAACTATTATATGCATCGGTTGAAGCACCCTCTGCTAATGATCTTATGTTAAACATGCCTGCCCTAAAAAGTGATGACTTATCCAGCTGATAGAAATAAACTTTTTTGCTACAACCCATACGATCCATGAATTATTCCAGCAAACTTGTGGTGGAGGGGCTAGAATGCTTCTGAAAGAGTACGTAATTCAAGAACTTCTGTTCTCTCATGGTCCTACTGACTGAGAAGTCAGGACCAGTACAAATGATACATATGCCTTTGCTGGCTGTTTATGGAGCAGGCTTACTTCTCAGTGCTGTGCAGTTGTTCCTTGTACTTTGGTCTTCTGCTTTGAAGATTTCAGATACCAAGTGGTAAGATCCCATTCCACAGAATGCCAGCAGCTTTGGGGTCGACTGCTTGGTTTTATAAATGGCATCAGACAGTGATGACAGACCCTGGGGTCTGGCTTTAAGTACAGAGGTCAGTATCACCCAAAGCACCTTTTAGGTATATGATCCAGATCTTCTAGGTCCTTAAAAAATGTGGTACTCTAGCTTATGATCTGCTGCAGATAACACTTGGAAAGTTTGCTTACTGCTTGTTTCACAGTAAAAAAAATTGAGGACTACAATACCTATACTGGCCTTCTCTGAAGCCTGCTTAGCAGCTGTTTCTTCCTAGAGCAGTACAGCTTCTGGGGTGGGAAATTTGGACTGAAGACTTATGAAGAAACCTGAGAAATTGCAATATTGAAGTTACATGGTGCTGCATTTAATGATTAAAAATTTTTTGTTGAACGTTGCTTTAGTTATAGACTCAAACACATTCAATACTGTGTCCATTGATGTATACAAATTATTTGCCTGGACCTGACTTAAGCACTGAAAAGACAGACTTGAAGCTTGGAGTTCATGAACTAATGGTGTGATGTATTAGTAGAGAAGTAAGGCTGCTGCCCCATTCATCCTTTTTTGGAGTCTCTCCCTCGTAATGCTGCAAATGGAGAGTGGGAGGTCACATCAGCACCTCAGTGCTGCTGATAGTTCACGTGCTGTGTAAGTCAAAGCAGTGTTTTCTGGGCACAAAGCTAGGCAGAAGCTATGCAGAAAATCTGCGAACCAAAAAACATTTCTGATGATGACCACTCTTACAGAGCCAACCACCTACTTAATCTTCTAATCTTAAAACATTTTTCCTTTCATTTGCCAAAAGCTGTAACTATTCTCTTCCACAAAGCCAGCATCCCCATTGGTGTCACATCTGGGACATCTCACCTGCTGAGAGTAAGGGACTATGGAGCACACCTGGGCAGTAAATTCAACAGTGCTGGATCTATGTGTGGGTTACAGAGTTATTCTTTCTTACCTGTGCATGAAGGGTGGGAAGGCTTCAAGCTCCTCTGCTATAATTTCCAACGCTAGAATTAGAAATAATCAGGTTCTGTATGGGACCAGTTTCACCTGCAAGTGCAGGTGTAAATGTGATGTTAAGGCCAGCTCTGTGTCACATCTGGGACATCTCACCTGCTGAGAGTAAGGGACTATGGAGCACACCTGGGCAGTAAATTCAACAGTGCTGGATCTATGTGTGGGTTACAGAGTTATTCTTTCTTACCTGTGCATGAAGGGTGGGAAGGCTTCAAGCTCCTCTGCTATAATTTCCAACGCTAGAATTAGAAATAATCAGGTTCTGTATGGGACCAGTGAAATGTGATGTTAAGACCAGCTCTGCTTTTACCTTGACTCAAGGTGTGAGTTTTCTCTGCCTCTTTGTTCTGTTTCATGTTTCAATGCATGAATCGCACCTTGCCAGTGCGAGTGATCACTGAGTCACATTAGATTCTTGAATGTGTATTTTTGCCTGTTTGGAGGAAATTGAGCAGTGTGAGTCACATCAGAGAGTTCCCGAAATTAGAAGTGGAGATAAGATTTTCTGGCTCCTGGGGTTTTGCTCCAGACAGAGTGGAGACTGTCTTAGGCAGCCTGAGAAATTCCAGCTTCTTGGTAGCAGTTGTATTGCCTCCCTTATTCACACTTAATGAGGCACAGAGGCTGAGGGATGAGTAAGGAAATTATCTTTTCTTTCCATCTAGACCTTGGGGAAAACTGGTGTCTTAGACCTTTTGTCTCTGAATTTTTAACGAATTAGTGTTTCAAGCTCCTCTCCAAACAGGAAACACCTTCACTACTGGCAAACTCCTTTTCCCCTCAGGGCTGGCTAGAGCTCTTACTCTTCCTCTTCCATTGACTGTTACTGTGGGTAAAGCTGGAGTTTTTACCATGATTTCAGAAATTTAAGTAGTTTTACAGCTCTTTGCCATAGTACAAATGTCTGTTGTAGAAACTGTTTTGACCTAAATACTTATGAAGTGTTTTAATTAAGCAATGAGCAATATAGCTCCTAGAAGAGAGATGGAACTGGATTACTTGGATGTACTTCATTCTCTATTTTTGTCACTTGACATAAAATGTTTAAAAAGGAAGACTTAGCCTTAAAAAAGGAAGATGTAGCCTTATAATGTAGGTAATGAACCATTCTTTAAAAAATACATGGAAAATGAATCTGTCTTTTTCTATATGTACATACGTACATGTATGTTCTGGTTACCTGAGATCCCACCATATCCTGTATTTATCTTTTTTTTTGTGTGTGACTTCAGCAAGTTCAACAGACAATTTTAGATAATCTAAAATAATTTCCCACTGTATCCTGTTTTCATAAGATCTGATAAAGATACTGACAAATGTTTCTCAAATCAAGACCTAAACATGCCCAGCAGAAACCTAAAACTCCTGTTCTAGCATTTCATGGCCTCCTTATTTAGAAAAATCTCCTTTAAAATTTTGTCACTACAAATCAATCCAGCCACTACTTGCAGACATAGAATTGTTGATCACATGCCTCCAAAATCCTCTGAAATACCTCTCAGGCTTTAGAAGATTATATAGATTTCTTTCCTCTATCCTGTTCTGCAGTGGGGTGAGAATAAAACAGTTAAATGCCTTTGGTGTTTGCACACAAGCTGTATTTTCTAAGCATATATTACTTGAACTGGGATCTGTGGAGATCTGATACTTAGGAAAAGTAGATCACTTACAATCTCCTTGCAAGTCAGACAAGCATTCATGTATGTTTTCAGGGATGCAAACAAAATGAGGATATTCATAAGAAATAAAACTAGTAAATCTTAACTTTTTTTGTTGTAGATATGAAAATAGTGCAGGTTGTCAAGATAGTATGAGATGGCCCTAGTTTCTTTTCCAAAAGAGAATAAAACTTTGATCATAGAATCATAGAAAGTTTGGGTTGGAAGGGAAATCCAAAGGTCATCTAGTCCAACCCCTCTGCTACAAACAGGGACATCCCCAACTAGATCAAGCTACTCACATCCTCATCAAGCCTGACCTTGAATGTCTGCAGGGACAGAGCCTCCACTATCTCTCAGGGCAACCTATTCCAGTGACCTATCACCCTCATATTGAAGAACTTTTTCCTAACATCTAACCTAAATTTACTCTTTTCTTAAATCCATTACCCCTGTCACTACAAACCCTTGTGAATAGTTCCTCCCCTGCTTTCTTGTAGGCCCCTTTCAGATACTGGAAGGTCACTATAAGGTTTCCCCAGAGCCTCCTCTTCTCCAGGCTGAACAACCCCAACTCCCTCAGCCTGTCCTCATAGCAGAGGTGCTCCAGCCCTCTGACCATTTTTGTGGCTCCCCTCTGGACACACTCCAACAGACCCATGTCCTTCTTGTGCTGGGGGCTGCAGAGCTGCACACAGGACTCCAGGTGAGGTCTCACCAGGTCAGAGTAGAGGGGCAGGATCACCTCTCTCCATCTGCTGGCCACACTTGATCTTGCACTAAGTAATGTATTGACTGTGTTGCTCAGGATTTGATTGTATTTTGTCTGACCATAGCTTTCTAAAATTGTGTTACTTAAGATGAAGTGCAGTATACCAGATGAGATTTGGCAATGGCAGATTGGATGGAATAGTTGCAAATTTTGTCTCAAATAAAACATTCCTGTTAATACATATTAGAGCAGCATTTTCTTTTTTAAAAAAGTGACAATAAATCATTAACCTGTATTGAATTACTGATCTGCTGTAGCTCCTAGTTCCTTTTCTACAAAACTCCTGCCTAGCCAATAGTTTCCCAGTTTTTCTTCTATCATTATTTTTACATTAAGACCATTGTGATTGTTTCTATTGATTTGTCCTCATCTTTTTTTGTATCACCTCTCTATTTTAGCCAAATCTTTGAGTCCTACATTGGTCCTTTGGAACTCCTGCAAGTTCTCAAAGCCTGGTGTCATCTGCAATTTTTCTAAGCATTTTAGCTGCTAATTTGCAGTCCAACTTAAATTAGTTCTAGTTAGCTCAGGAGAAGCCCTTTCAGGGCTCATCTGTATAGTCCTCCCAGGCTGACAATGATCTTTGGAAAACTGCCCTTGCATGTTCATTTTATAGTGATTTTAGCTAAGCATGGTTTCACTTGTTTGCTTGTAAGAATGTCTCATGGGACAGTATTAAAAGTCTTAATGATGGCAAACTGCAACACACTATTGTTTGTTACTCACTCAGCCTTGAAGTACAAACTCAATTGTTCTGCCAAGAATAAATCCATCTATCAATGTCAGCCATTCTTGACAGCTTAGTAGCCGCCTTCTCTTTAAAAATTTTTCAGTATGGTTCTGATATATTTTCTAGGTGCTCACAAGGAAGACCTGGCTTCTGGTTACCTTGGTCTTCCTTTCCTAGGTACAGAGAGACAGTATTTGCTTTTTGTCAGCCTTCTGACACCTTTCCTCACACTCTCAAAGGTAATAACTGAGCGTTTGGATCTTTAAACAGTAACTTGATTTGCTGTAAGTGACCCAAATAGACTTCACTCCAGCCTCTCTGTACTCTGACCTGTTCTTTTCCCAATGCATAACGCTATGCAGAGACTGTTAACTTTTCTCTGTATACAAAGAGATGACATTTGACATGTCCTCTGTAAATTGCTCTTCTTTAAATAGCAGACCAGACTGTTTTTTTTATTTTTGCTATTCTTACTCCTAATGTGTTTATATAGCCTTTTCTTACCTTTTATATCTTGTAGTGGCCTATGAAGTAAACCTTCCAGCTGGGAAATGAGTTGCTGCTAGGTAATCCTTGTTAGGTTCCCATGTTTGTAAGGGAAAAGAGTGTATTCCCATTTGCTTGTAAAAAAAGCTGGACTTTCACTTGTGGAAATGAAGGTCTGGAGTGTATAAGAGTTCAGCACTTCTGAAAAGTTGACTTGATTTAGGTTTAGATTCTCCCGTTATTCTGGCAGAGGGGAACTGTATTAATTTTAAGGAACCATGTCTGTGTTCAGGTAGCATGAGAGAAGAGTGAACAACTGCACCTAGCTTGGTACAGCACAAGAAATAAGGTTCTTAAATTTTCAAATCAACTGGCAAATAAAGAAAAAGAACTCAGAAGTGAAATAAGAATGAAAAGAGAATAAATCAGTAATATGGAAGCCAGCTAAGAGGCGGGCTGGGTGGCCTTTCTAGCTTGAATATCTGCTGTTCAACCTAAGTAACTGTATCAGAAGCATTTTTCCTGAAATACCTATGGAACATAGGTTACAATATAAGCTTTAGCCTTCCTGAACAACAGGGTTGCAGTTTTTAAGTGCCTTTGACTTTTAATAAAGAGATTTTACCCTCTCAGTTGTGTGCTTTTGATAGTGCTTTTCAGGCTTTCTTTTTTTTTCTGAAAAATTTGCATTTGTATTCATCTCCCCTTATACTAAAAGGAGACAAAAATACAATTGGTGGATGGCAGAATTCCTGGGGAAAAAACAAAAAGAGCCCCACGTCAGTAATGCGTAAGGGAATACTGCCAATGAAGTCTTTTTTTAGCCTGGAGTTTTTACAGGCTTATTGCTTTTAGGCATTGGTGGTGGGTTTGTGTGTGTGTGTGTGTGTGTTGGGGTTTTTTTTTGTTTGTTTGGTTGGGGTTTTTTCCTATCTTCTGCAGACAAGAGGTCTCAGTCAGCCCCTGTGAAGGAAAAGTATCATAAACTGTGAAATGCTCTCTTCCTTCCTCCGGAGATTCCACTGGCAAAGCAATTCTAATAGAGTTTCCTCTACACAACTGCTGAGCTTCTGCCATGACAAGGAGGAGAACTTACCAGTAGGAAGCTCATAAAATTACTTAAAAAAGTGAATCTCCAGGAAAAGGTGTAGGTGTTTCTGCCTCCTAGCTCTAGGGCGGATATAAACTGCCCTGGAGCTGTCTGTAATTTTTCTGTGTATACAGTTACAACAGCTGATCAATGTTCTAGGAAAAAAAAAAAAGGCTGCCCTGTCAAAACTCATTTTCATTAGTTTGTATTAGAATAATGTTTACAGAGCCCCTGTGAAGTCAGGCCCTGCTGGATGATGTACTGTGCAGGTGCGTTAGAAGTACCAGCCTCTGTTAGGAGGGTTTACAATCTGAAGGACGCAGGCAGAGAAAGGTTGGCAGACAGGAAATATTTTCACTCCCAATTTACAGTTGAGCAGCTGAGGCTAAAGAAACTGCCATCCTGACATGATGCCACCTGGAAGTCCTGTTGGTCTAAGCCAGGCTGGCCCAGGCCTGGGCTTGCAGAATGAGTCTGTGACATAGCCAGGAGTTAACTTCAACTTTCCAGAGTTTCTTGATGGTTTGTGTTTCTAGCTTTTCTAGTTCACACCTGCTAGAAAGTGTTCCTCTCCCTACAAATATTGATTTTTTTAAATTTTTCTTTTTTTTAATCCTTGCTTTAACTAATGTTGATGTGCTTTCTAGGACCTTGCTTCAATTTCTAATAAGCTTTCATATTTTGATAGTTAACTGAGGCTATTTTAGAATATATTCTTTATTCTATCCTCTTTTATGTGATGGAGTCCTTTTATGGGCAGAGATCTATTAAAGTCTGGCTCCTTGGCAAGCATTTTTTGTGGAAAAAATTGGGAATTAATAGCAGCCGAGATCTTAGCTTGGAATCCAGGAACCACTGATTTTCATTCTGTATGTACAGGCTGAGGGTCAAAAATTAGAGCTCCAACATGCACGGTATAAACTATGCTTTGCAGATATGAAGTGGATGCTATCCTGTGTCTTCCTATTGCTGACAACCCTTGTTAAGTCCTTTGGCTCACTAACCTCATCCATAATCATGAACTTTATGGCTGGAATACCAGTTTGGCAACTGGACTGTCTGGTGGAGCCTCCATAGTAAGAGCCTGAGTGGACATGGAACGAGTGGTGGAGTGACATGGCAGATCAGGGCACAAGGGAACAATATTGCTTTGTATCGACCAGGATTGGGCATGCTGGGGAATGTGGACTCTGTGACAAGCTTCTGGGGCCATGTCTTTGGACAAGGCTGAGAAAGGAGCTAATGCAACTGTTGCTCGTGCTGCCTGTTCCCTCGGCATAGCCTTCAACACTACTTGTTGAGGAACACTTAAGTGAGCGTATCCAAAACTACTGAACACAGCATGGCAAGTCACTGTCCTTGTACTGACGTGGGGTAGGAGTGAAGGCACATGTGAGGAGCCAGGAGTGGAGTGTGGTGGTGCAGCCAGGAGACTGTTGTGGAAGGCAGTGGTGAGCCTCACGCTTACTGCTATTGCACATACACAAGTGCCTGTGAGCACTGACCAACCCGCTGGAGCAAAGTGTCTGTGATTGCTCAGGCATGTGTCTGTACCGTGGACACCATGTGACTGCTCTGTGCAGTAGTATAATTAATCAGTGTGTACACAATAATTGTGCATTAATTCAGTATGAGACTCATGTATTGTCTTGTCTACCTGAAATATTATATGCACCTGTTCACTAATTGTAACTTGTAATATTGAGTTAAGGATATTGGAGGATATGGCCCAAGGGACTCTTCGAAGCTGAGTCCACATTCCAAGCATGACTACTACAAGCCACTGATGATAATGGATTGTGAGCAAAACCCTAGAAGAGTCCTGGCAATCCTGGGGCTGGTAAACCTTACCACAAATGAGAACTCTGCACAGCATGCTGTGATGCACAAGAAAGGGCTTGTCCAATGCAACAGTTCCCATCTTTTAATCAAACTTAGTTAATCACCTTTGAGTGTCGGTGATTTTTTTGCTGAGATCCCAGAAGTATTGGCACCTCTTTGCAGCAGAATGGTATGCTAGGTGAGAAGCTGGAATCTGCTTATTCATGCGGCTAACTCAAATGAGCTGTCTTGCTCCTTCCTGATATCCTGGAATTGTGTGTTTCTGTCAGTAAAACCATGCAATGCCAGTTGGCAGTTTGTCAGCAGAGTGTGCCTTTGTGGGAGGGTTGATCTGGCAAGGGGAAGCATCAGGCTTAATGTGTGGGGAGGGCCACATCCTGGGATTTTCCAAGAAATTTTTTCCATGCAGAATTTCCCGTCTCGCGGAGGACAGACCAGTCGAGAGAATAAAAGGCTGTAGTAAAGGCAGAGGATTACACAGTCCAGACACTTGGAGCTGAACTTAATGTTCGAGTCCATATTCAGCAACACAGCAACGGAGAGCAATCACTGAGAAATATCACAGAGGACTTTTGCCACCTGGCCACCACAACTACAACCTGTAAGTATATATGGAATGTGTTGTTCTGTTTCATTGCTCTGCTAAAGGAAAACTGGACAGGTGGAATCCTGTGTTGGTGTTCTTTAAAAGCTGTTCACATGTAAAAGCTCTCTTGATATTAAGAACTGTTTTAACATTAATAATTTCCCCTCAAAATGGAAATCTTATTTAACTCTTTAGAATAATTGTTTAAAAGTATGTAGAAAAGACTGCACAGGCAATATTTTGTATAGAATTGTAAAAAGTCTATTTTTACAGTTTTAGTCTGTATTTGTTCTTTACACATGTTTCATTGATCTCTCATAGCCATCTGCTTAAAACACAGGAGAAAACTCTCAGAAACATGATTTGCTCGTGGTTCCTACCTCTTCTTGCTTATGGTAAGCATGTATTTCACTCTGTAGAAAACTGCTTGGATGGCAATATTAGTGTGACAGTTCTGTTTGAGGACAGAGTTTTTGAACCTGGCCTCATTAACTGGAGGCTGGGTTCACACAGAAAATCCTCTAGTTGCAATATCATGTTTCCCTGCTGGCCTATCAAATACAGAACTGGCTCCTGTAGTTTGCTATGAAGTCTGCAAAGCTGTGTGTGAACAGAGTTTCACAGGGTGAAATCCCTTCATTTCATGCTGTTTTGAAACTTTCCAGCTGATTGTTTATAAAATAATTGCCAATACTATTTATGTGGTTTCAGATATAGATAAGTTTGCAATATTTATATAGCTTTATATATACTCTTCTAGATAGAGAGAGGAGACAGTCAGACACCAACTTTTTGACATCTTTTCATTCTAGGACTTACAATACTGCAGGGAGTGAGTTGTTGGACATACCATTATTCGGACACCAATATGACCTACAAGGAAGCAGAGCAGTGGTGCAAAAAGAGGTATACTAACATGGTTGCCATTCAGAATAAGGAGGAAATTGCCTATCTCAATAAATTCTTACCCTTCAACCCGGGTTACTACTGGATTGGGATCAGAAAAATTAATGAGGTGTGGACGTGGATTGGAACTAAGAAGGAACTGACAGAAGAGGCAGAAAACTGGGCTTCTGGTGAGCCAAACGGCAAAGGGAACAACGAGGACTGTGTTGAAATCTACATCAAGAGAGGGAAGGATGATGGCAAGTGGAATGATGAACAGTGTGAGAAAAAGAAGGTCGCCTTGTGCTATACAGGTATGGTGTGATAAGGGTCGCTGCAGCCTCCTCTGTGGAGGTGAGATGCTGGGTGGGAGAAGTTGTTTAACCTACTCTCTTATATTATCTACCTGACCCTGTAAGCACTTGCACACTTAGTTACATGGCTAAGTTTGTTCTTGTTCTAAGAGCTGAATTATTCTCATTTACCTTTTAGCTCCCAGAACATTATCCATCTTTTATGAGCAAATCACCAGACCTTCTCTATAATCAGTGGAGAGGAACAGGCTCTTCTAGATGGTGACTTTCATCCCACTCTCAAGTGGATGTCTCAGCTAGATAAGAACTGCCCATTTGGAGGCATCTGCCTCCTGACTATAGACCACTGGGTTGGACACTTTGTATAGAGGTGACTAAGGATAAATCAGGGAAAAAAAAAAAATCCAGGTCAAATATCAGCCAAATTAGAGGTGTGGTGGATTAATGAAGAATGTACCTGTTGAGGATTTCTGCCTGCCCCACAGTATATTGTTCCTTTTACATCTTAAGTATTACTAATATCTACCCAAGAACAAGTGGTCATGGAGTTTCCAGACAGTAGATTCCTGTCACTGAGAGCAGCTCGGTCAGAGGTGTCAGTTTCTGAAATCCTTCTGGGAAATGACAGGATAATCTTACCTACAACCTCCCATTTTTCTCTTTTGCTATACAAGTGCTCGTTTGGTGCCAGGAAGATAAACAAAGTGCTAGCCAGGTTTCATTAATGGCCATTGTTCTAGGTTTTATAATTTTTTTTTTCCTTTTTTTCCCCACCAGCTTCTTGCAACCCATCTCTCTGCAGTGGCCGTGGAGAATGCATAGAGACTATTAACAATCACACCTGCCACTGTAATCCTGGATTCCATGGGCCTGAATGCGAGTTTGGTAAGATTATTCTGCCCTGCTCTTCAGCTAGGGCAATGTTCATGCTAGCTAGTGTTCTCTTTGTCTGGCTTGTTGATTTACCTGCTTGGCCAGCGAGACTGACTGTGTACCTTCTTGTGTCTCTTTGAAGTTGAGAGCTGTGATCCACTGAAGGAGCCTGATCATGGGAGCCTTGACTGCAGCCATCCATTGGAGAACTTCAGCTACAATTCATCCTGCACAGTTCAGTGTGAGGAAGGCTATGAACTGACTGCATTGGAATCTGTTTACTGTACCTCTTCTGGGGTCTGGTCTGCCCCCCTTGCAGCATGCAAAGGTGAGCTTCTCAAGCAGTGATAGATGAGCTTTCTACGTTATACATTGCTCTGTGAACTTCAGCACTGCTCTTTTAGTAGGTACAAGTTGAATTTCTGGCCTGTTCCTTTGTAATTAGTTACATGGTGAAGGTCTTATTTTATTGCTGCACACAGGTCTCCTTGTTCCTGAAGAGATGAAATGGGCAGGATGAATGTTCTGACCCTGGTGTAGATTTTTTAGGGAAAATTTTTTCCACTGCAGTGGGGAACCGGGGAATGGAGATGATCTAGCTGTGAGACTGCTCACAACAGGCTAGTTCTCTTTGACTGTAAGAATTATTTTTTGAGGTGTTCTGCTTAGAATAAACTACTGTTTGAAGCAAATAAAAGCATGAAATGTCACCAAACAGCAGTCAAAAAGGGAAAATTTTCTAACTAGTTGCTGTCATGAGCTACAGATGAATTTACAGCCTTGCCTTGAGAGTCAATCTGCCATTTTGAGATCTATCGGTTTTCTGAAATGGCAATATAGTAGATATCCTTTCTAAAGCTGATTCCATTTAGTGGATATATTGCTAAGTTTCAGGAGAGAAAAATAAACTTCACGGTTTGTTCCAAGCTAAGATCTCTGCTGTTTCGTATGCTTCACAGCTGTGACCTGTCCTGCCTTAGAAGTGCCTGCTCACGGTGCTGTGAATTGCTCCCATTCCTCTGTGGAGCTCACCTGGGGTACCACCTGCGAATTCACCTGTGAGGAAGGATTTACCCTGACAGGACCAGCCACACTGCAGTGTGGGTCTTCTGGGGCCTGGGACAGGCAGCAGCCATCCTGTGCAGGGACCTTTCCCTACCCCTGCTCACCTGAGCACCTGGGGCTGTCAGCTTTGTTGTGTTGAGTTGCTGAGGCACCTGTGCTGATTCCTGTTGTGATCTGTGTGTTGCAGCTGTGAGATGTGAGGCTGTAACCTGGCCAGAAGGCGGCTTTGTGACCTGTGACCACAGCCCTGCAGATCTCACTTATCGCTCACGCTGTGATTTTGGTTGCAGTGAGGGCCATGTTCTGGATGGCCCAACCAGCATTGAGTGCACGGCACAGGGGCAGTGGTCAGAGCCAGTGCCAAAATGCAAAGGTGAGACTTTTACTGGGTTGAAGATCATCAGTTAAAGCTTAGAGTAGCTCAAACAACCTGAAGAGGCTTCCTCGTTCAAGTGTTGTCAAGGAGTGACAGTTATCCCCAGCACGTTTGTAGCACTTTTCACAATCAGGTCTCAAGACTGGGATCATTTAGCCTGTTGTATTGAAGAAGAGCAGTTCAAGGTGAAAAGCAACACTTGGGAACTTTGTCCCCCACACATATGCTAACAGGCTTTTGAAGTGGAGTGTTCTGACAGGAACTCTTTATTTCCTACAGCCCAAATAGGAGTCAGTTTCTGTTTATGCACTCCTCTTGTGGAGTGCAATCTGGAGCCAGCCTCAGGATACCTTGAATGGTTTAGGTGTATGTTTGGGGGTTCTGGCTGCACTGTGCAACATGCTGAAATCCCTGTTTTCTGAGGTGCTGCCAGGTCTGAAGGGAAGTACTGTGGCTCTGTAGGAGACAGCTCCAGGCAGGATAGGTCCTCTTGTCAGCTCAAAGGAGAATGTTTATCCTTACCTACTCTAAACTAAGCTGTGCTGTCTCTTGTGTCTCACAGCTGTGACCTGTCCTGCCTTAGAAGTGCCTGCTCACGGTGCTGTGAATTGCTCCCATCCCTCTGTGGAGCTCACCTGGGGTACCACCTGCGAATTCACCTGTGAGGAAGGATTTACCCTGACAGGACCAGCCACACTGCAGTGTGGGTCTTCTGGGGCCTGGGACAGGCAGCAGCCA
>NW_008614149.1:0-39631 GCF_000691845.1 Merops nubicus | reverse complement strand
TTCCCTACCCCTGCTCACCTGAGCACCTGGGGCTGTCAGCTTTGTTGTGTTGAGTTGCTGAGGCACCTGTGCTGATTCCTGTTGTGATCTGTGTGTTGCAGCTGTGAGATGTGAGGCTGTAACCTGGCCAGAAGGCGGCTTTGTGACCTGTGACCACAGCCCTGCAGATCTCACTTATCGCTCACGCTGTGATTTTGGTTGCAGTGAGGGCCATGTTCTGGATGGCCCAACCAGCATTGAGTGCACGGCACAGGGGCAGTGGTCAGAGCCAGTGCCAAAATGCAAAGGTGAGACTTTTACTGGGTTGGCAAATGCAGTTGTCAGTGGACAACACACTGAAATCCATATTCCTCTATAGTCCTGGCTACAGACTAAACTCTTAGTGTTTTCCTGTGTTGTCAGCTGTAACTTGCCCTGCTTTAGAAATGCCTACTCATCACCCCGTTGACTGCTTCCATCCCAACGTCTAATGATGCTGAAAATAAGGCATACTTCTACTAGTGCAGAAAAAAAGGCCAAGGGCAGGAAAGTCCTTAATGATTCTTAACCGTTTCTTTCTGTGTTTCAGTTGTACACTGTGAGCCACTGAGCTCTCCTGAGAAAGGATCTATGGACTGCTCACATGGTGCTGGGAATTTCACGTACAACACAGCCTGCCACTTCAGCTGTCTAGAAGGATGGAGGCTCAATGGTTCTCATGTTCTTGAGTGCAGTCATTCAGGAAACTGGAGTGCCAGTCTGCCCACGTGTGAAGGTATTTTACCTGTGACTAGCTAGGTGACGCTGGGTTTCTAGTCAAATGAGGTAGGGAAGGATAGAGGCGGTAACACCAACCAGTGAGCTTAGAACTGCTAGTGAAGTCCAGGAATTAAAAAGCCCAACAAAACCTCTCAGTATGTTTTTTTTCGACACAGAAGAGGGGGAAATTCTTACCCTAAAACAAAAGCTGTAGCCTGGTTTTGGGTTGTTTGGTTTGGTTTTTAATTAAAATATTTCTCATGTTGACCTTATTCCATATGAATAAAGAAAACCAGCTTTTTTAAAGAAACAGAACCTTGTGGGGAAACCTGCATTCATCAGTCTGTTTCTCAGTGGAAAAGTTCATAATTTGTTAATTTGAAGTCATAGTTTCTTGGGTGAACTCCTCAGCCTAAAGACCTCACAGAGCTTTTCTGTCTAAGGTTGTAGTTTTACAGGACAGAAGTCTCAGTCTTTTGCCTTCCCATGCAAGGCAGTAAGAGCTCTGTTGATGTCCTCAAGTCCTAAAAGCTCAACTCTGCTTTGTGTGAGCAGAATTTAGAACCTTGTATAATTCCATTGATCTCAATAGGATTGCTCAAAGAGGAAGACAGTACAGTGGGAGTTAAAATATGAACTGAAACATGAAAAATAAGAGGAGCATAAACTGTCATATGAGGCTGGAGGCTAGCCAGACCCTGGTATAGCTTGTTGCCTTGCTATTGCTTTGGCAATGGGTGGGATCATTTTTTAGTATGCAGCTTTTTACCTTGTGTACAGGACGTGCCCTGTCTCAGCGAGAGAAAACTTAAGGGTTACAAGCTGCAATTCTGGTTCTTCTTGAAGAGCACAAGGAAATGGAAGAAGTAGAGAGGGCTTCAGAGACCACATGTACCTCTTGATCTCACTGAAACTTTTTCATCCTTTCAGCTTCTGAACAATCCAGCTATATCTCTGTGGGCATAGCAGCAACAAGTGCCTCTCTGCTGTCCACGGCATCTTTCCTCCTTTGGCTGGCAAGACATTTCCGAAGAAAAGGTGAGCAATTGGACTGAAAAAAGTATCAGTGGAGAAAAAACTAAACACAGCAAACTCCAACACCAATACCTTGGTTTTTGAAAATGTGAAAATACTTTTTCACTTTTTCTATACTTTTGAATTCCAGAATTATTTTCAAGAGGCCTGCATACATGCCATGTTTGGCTTTTGGATTAACATTTGAAAATCAAAAATAGCAAACCTCAAATATTTAGAAAACAAAAATTAGAAGAAAAAAAGCAATATTCGATTTATCAGTAATTACGGCCAGGGAAAATGAATGGAAATTTGAGATGGGGCTAGTGACAGTACAGTAATAACTGCCTGTGAGATTTTTTGCTAGATAACGGCTTTTTGACAGATATTCAGAAATAAGAGGTTTTTCTAGTAGAAGAAAAAGTTTTGCATGAAGGGGCTTTCATCTTCAGATGCTAATACTTTTTCCTATTCTTCTTACAGCAAAGAAATTTACTCCTGCCAGGTAAGTTGTGTCTCAAAGCATCATGAAAAACATTCCAATTACATTGCTGAAATCCATTTGATATAGACTTGTTGTCATTAAAATACTGTTTTGTTTTGTTTTTTTAATAGTAGCTGCCAGTGCCTAACCACTGAAGGGAGTTTCCAAAGTGCTGGCCAGAATGTCTAACTCCAGGTGTTTCAGGTAAGCACATGAGATAGCTGCATTCACAATTTCTCTTCCTTTTAATCACAGAAGCAATAGAAGCTGTTAATTGCTATACAATTGCTGAAACTGCAATATGTGCTTTGGAGTATCTAATACGTGTTTTGGCATTGCATGGAAGTTCCTAACAAGACTGATGGATTTATTGCCTTAGAAATGGTTTATTCAGCTCTTTAAGGATGATTGTGCTTAGCATTCTGCCTAGCCGCATGTAGTATTACAACACTTTTGTGCAGTTTTTGCTACCTGCTCCATACAAAATTCCTCTGAAATGACAGCAAACACAAATCTATGCTAATTTTCCCATTTATAGAGGAATTTTGTTCTCTCTGCAGGAATTGAAGCCATCTTTACTTATGTCTCAGAGATTTCTGGAGAATGAAACTGCATGCAAATCAGCAGCCCTCCAGATGATTTTACCTCTTGCTGACAAGATGATTGACCTTGTGTTTTGTTCAGAAATTTTGAACTCAAGCTGCCTGGTACTTCCATTGAAGACAAGCAGAGAGTAAACTTCTGGCCTTCTGGCAAAATGCTGTCTACATTCGGTCATGTAGTTATAACTGGGAGCTTGCCATCTCTCATCTAGATGGTGAGCAAGGAGTAAGCTGCTGCCTAAAGAGGAGGCTGGTTCCTCCCCTGGTTTACTGAAAGGTACTAGGTGAGGTGAAGACATGCATTATTTCACATCACTGACTGCACTGGTGGAGATGTCTTTTCTGCAGATGCATGGGTTATACTTGCAGACAGGGAATAAACAGGATGAAAAAATATTCACTGAATAGTGTTGAAACCATTGATCCTGTTTGTTGTTGAAGTCAGTTTATTTTAAGAGGATGTCCCAGTCAATACATACACCTGTAGTGATATGGGCAATTATTTGGGTTTCTGCTGCATGTCCCAGAAAGCTTAGAGACTTTAAACTCTTTTTTTGTAATAGTACTAGGAATCATAGTGCTCATACTAAGTACTCTGGTTTCTGAATGCAGTAAGTAGATCTGAAATGATCTCATCCCTGTGGGATTGTGTGCTGTAATATAGGCATGTACATAAATACTGAATGTGGATGTTTCTGTGCTGTTAACTGTAAATGTATTGTAAAGTACTTGTTTGTAAGTAGGTCTGTGGCTGTTGATCTAGGTTCAAGTAATTTAAAAATAATTCAGAGGTGTTTGTAAAGATTTCATGTCTTCATATTTACAAGCAAAACAGAAGCCTGAGATTTGTGTGTTTTGTAATTATGATTTATTAAGCTCTTAAAGGACTTCAAATGAGAACATCTTTCTTAAGTTATGTTTAAGTTATAATCATAAATTAAAAATCCCTGACTTAGAATCTGATATATATTGTCCTATTTGTAACAGTATTTAATAAAACGTTTATAATGCAATGCTCCCTTTTTGGAAACGCAGATCATTTAAAAGATTAAGGTCAGCCCTGTGGATATGGCTTCAGCAGCAGAATGTGATGGATTGGGGAAGGCTGGCTAAATAACAAGGCTGTCCCTGATTTAGCTTTCCATGTTTCTGTAGCAGCCAAGGAGAGAGTAGCCAGCAGATGGCACTGACTGCCTGGGAGCTAGCTCAGCCAGAGCGGGACCCCAAACCAGCATTCCCAGTCCTGAAAGGAAGGAGGAAGGCTCAGCGATGTGCCCTGTAAAGCAGGTGCCTGGATCAGCAGTGAGCTTTTTGGGAGGCATGCTCAGGAGCAAGAGGAAAGAGAAGCAAGTAGGTGATCGTGGTGCATAGTTAAGGGCACAAACCTCTCGGCCAATGTGGTTTTTTTTGAAGCCCTTTCTGCTGGGGAGTTAGCTGAGTGTGGGAGACCATGGGCTAAGAGGTGAAAGTACAGCTCTGGGGATTAGTGGTGACTGCTATCCAGGTACCTCCACTCCCACCCTGGCTTGGACTGTAGCCAAAGACTCTGCCATAGGCTAGTGATGGCCAGACTTGCCTGTGGCCCCCCTTTCCCAACACCTGACACAGCCAAGGAAGCTGCACTGTGGCTTTCTGTAGCTGCTGCCAGGAGCCAGCCCTGCCATGAGACCAGTTCCTGCACTAGGCAAGGCACAAAAGAAGCCATCAGGCCTGGGAGCAAGGGTGTCAACTGAGAGGTGCTGCACCACAGTGGACAGGGCCTGTTGCTGTTTATCCCAAACCGATTACGGAACTGAGAGCGGCTGTCAGCACTTCCCCCCTGCCTTGACAAGGTGGGGCCCAACCATGTGAGCAGATGTAGAGCAGTAATCCTTCAGGTTCCCTGAGGGGACGTAGAGATTAGCCCGAAACGCCCTGCTCTGAATCCCTGCAGGAGCTGTTTTGAGAGCTAAACCACCACATGGGTCCCCCAGCCTGTCCTTGTTGTTGTCCTCTATATGCGTGGTGCTGTAGCATTTTCTGGAGAAAGCTGGTCAGGCAAGTGTGGATCCCACCCTGCTGCAGTCAGGACAGCCCACCTTCCCCTTTCCTGACCAGAGCTGATGTTTCTAGCAGCTTTCCCTGGGATCTTAGAGGGGCTTCATTGCCAGAAAATAGACTATAAAGTTATCCCCTATTTTTCTCCAAGCTTTCATCCCTTGTGACGTCTAGTGGCAGCAGGAGTGAGACCACATTTTGGTGGGATTAATCCTCTCTCCATATATCCCCTAGGGCAGACAAAGGCTTCCTGGAGGGGATCTCCTTCCTTGCAGTGACTGGCAGGTTACATCTGTCCTCATAATTAATGTTAGTCCAGGGCACAGGCAAAACTGTAGCCTGTACCCCTCCGGATTGCTTGATGTTTGGTCCTCTCCTGGCACTGTTTTTTCCTGCTCCAGGATCTAAATTACCAGTTATGACGGCATGGCGTGTCCAGGCCTCTAGGATCTTTGGGAAGTCACTCTGTTTGCAGTGGATCTGTCTCCGTGGCAGTGCCTGTGAGTGCAACTCTTGGGTTTGCTGGCAGGAATGGCCACGGGACTGCTTGCTGCCCGGGATCGTTTAGTCACTCCATTGTATCTCTCCACTACGTGGTGCAATGCTGTGTGACCACCAAAGGGCCACAGGGGGTTTGCTTGAAGGACTTTCGTATTTCCTGTTGTTCCAATTTCACTTGAATTCCTCAGCTCTCCCTGGGCCTGTGGCATTGTTCAGAAGGGAATCCGTGTTTTGCCCAGCATCATCTTTTGGAGCAGATGTCTGCTTGTGCTGTGACCTATGGAAGCTGTGAAGGTGACATTAACTGGGAGGCAGGCATGTCCTTTCACAGCTCTGCGTGTTTGCTGCTTGGCAAGGGGATGGGTTTTGTGGTGTAACTTAACACGTTTCTGATGAACCGAGCTACCCAGGTAGCGTCAGCTTTTTACATCTGCGGTCTGACAGAAGGGGACTTGGGAACAGAACTTTCCTTAGTGTCAGACAGGTAGTGCTTGATCGGGGTGGGCGTTTCTGTGGCCCTTGGCGATATGGACAGTATAAGATGTGCCCAGATTGGGTTTGTGCTTTCTGTTTTCATAAGCAATTAGCCATCAAACAAGCAGCCATTTACCAGGGCTTGGCTGAAGTTGTCTTCTAGAGCTCCAGTTTTCAAGGGTTGGACTGGACCCAACATTTGGTTAGCAGTTCATCACTTGTGAAGGTAAGTCACTGTTACAGGCTCTGGAGACTGCACATCTTTGCAGCTCCTTGCATGCTTTGCAGAGGACTGGCAGGAGGGACTTTAAAACCAGCAGCTCTTGCGGGAGCTGGTGTTGTGATCAAATCACTAATATGCTCAGCTACTGCTCTGGGAGCTGTCAGAGGACACTAGGGCCATGAGGCCAGACTGCAACATACTCAGACTTCTGTGAGTCTGGTTTCTGTCCTGAGCCTTGCTTGTGTTTGATTCCTCTGGTTCTTGCAGAGGGCTGGCTCCCTCCTCTTGTCTTCAGCATGCTGCTAATGTGTGGGTGGCGGTGGGTATTTGGTGAGGAGTCTTCAGCCCCTAGACCAGCAAGTTGCCATGGTGAACTTTTGGTCAGGGACAGAAAAGGTCCACAGGATCATGGCTTCCTGGGAGCCATAACTTGTAGCAAGTGAGAAATACAGCATGAGCTTGCCCATGGACAGGCAGGTCATCCTCTTGTGGGTTGTAGGCAGCAGAAGTTTGGTGGAGGGCAGAAAGCAGGCAATAGAACCCAGCCTGCTATAGCATGGTTTATGGCCTCTCTCACACACCTTTAGGGAGAAGCAAGTGAAATTGCAGGTTAGATTTGATCAGTGGAGTCAAAACTTGCTGGCTGTTTATTGCTGCTCACCTGGCACTGTTGTATCTCACCTAGAAGGGAGGCCAACTTGGCCAGCACAGTTCAGCTGTGGCTCCAGTGGTGAGAAAGAAATCCATAGCCCAGAAAGTGTTTCCACAGCTTATGTGGCCAGTGCTTTTTCCAGCTCAGAAAAGCTGCTGCCAAGAGCAGGACAGCGTGCAAAAAGCACAAATGCCTCCTCAGCAAGGCAGCAGATGCCCCCGGGCAGCTGCCAGCAGGTTTTCTACCTGCTTTCCTACTTCAGGGAAGGACATTCCCTGAAAAGCCCAACAGTTGCTTTGACTTTCAGCCTGGGCCAAGTGGGACCTTCATCAACTTCTCGCCTCGCCAGCTGCCATGAAAGCAGCAATGGCAGGTGTGAAATTGCAGGTGACTTGTTTGCTTTTGGCACACCGGTGCTGTCATTTTGGGCTTTTGACAGCCTCTGAGTGGGCAGGAAGTGGGAATCGCACTGAATCCATGACTTCTGGAGCAAGCCTTGGGTCACAGAGGGCTGGGGTGGAAAGAAAAGGGTAAAGAGGAGACAGGAAATGCTTTGTTCAGGACTTATTTCACAGGATAATTTCTGGAAAAGGAGGGGATGCAACCAGGTAGGATGTATTGACTTTGGGATCTTGGGAAATCAAGCCCAGCCTGGCCTAAACCAAGAGGAAAATACAGCACAGCCCACACTGCACAAAACAGCGATGTGCCCACTTTACCTTATCTCATGTCAGCACAAACAATCCAGATAACATAAAAGTCAGACATGGCGAAATGCTGCCTTCACATGAACAGCTAAGATGTCCCATGAGGAAATTATATGGTTTGAGCAGAAAGACACTTGCAGGAGCGGGGGAATAGTCCTAGAAAGTCCTATCCTGAAATAGAGAAGAGACCCCCTCCAGTCCTCACTGTATTTCCTCCTCCTCCCTTGCCTCAGCTGGTACCAGGAACCCCACACTGGTCTCTGGGTGGAGAGCAGGGTATAGAGAGCTGTCTGTGTCATGGGCTGTTTCCAGGCTAGTGTCTGATCTGGATGGCCCTTGAAGGCAGCAGAGGAAAGCTCTGCAGATGAGTTAGGAACTGCTGGGACATTGTCAGAGAACAGAGATGAACGATGCTACTTCACAGCAAATCACTTTTGACCAACAAAACTCCTCCAAACAAGTAGATATATCAGAGGTTCTTCTGCTCTGTTCAAGGCACCTGTGGAGAAAAATTCACCTGTGCCAATAACCGCTTGCAACAAAATGCAGAGGATTTGGCTAAAGCACTTTACACAGTGATGTCGTCATCACAGAGTCATACAGGAGGAAGCAGGAAGATAGTCCACATTCTCCACTGCTCTTCCTCCTTTCCTGGGGGAAGAACAGCTCCATCTGTTTTGCAAGACCCTTCTTAACTGCCACTTGTGCTCTTCTCCTTGGCTTTTTTTGGTGGGTATAGGACTTGGGGGTGGGTATATAGACGAGGGACCCTCACCATGTGCCCTTGGAGGGAAGAGTGGCAGTTTGCATTGTGCAGGCAACTGGTAAAGCCACAGTGAATTTTGCATGCGGTACTCAGACATGCAGAGTTTGCTCAGGCTGGTTGTTTATTTGCACTAAAGACAGGCCAGCCATTCATCTGGATTCATTTGTCTCTCTAGAGGGTTCTCACTTCTGCTATAAAATCCCATCTGACGTGCCAGGAGGAGACCACTCAGTACATTAAAAAATCCATGCCTTTCCTAAGATTGAATTTAAAATCTGGATTTTAAAAACATACTGGACATAAGTTTCTCGTAAAGTAACTGTAATTACTGACAAACAAGCATCTGGCTCATTGAAGTCATGTAAGTGCTGAAAAGCCATCAGACAGAGATCACTCTTTTCTCCAGACTGCAATCCATTCCGTTTGGCTGCATGACATTCAGAAGTGGTTCCTGTAGGTGCTGACAAAAGTGTTTCACATGCTGCCAGATGAAGCTAGTAACACACACATGCCCACACACACACCACCATGGGTCACTCAGTGCTTTTATTTTGTCATTCGTACCTTGTTTCCTTGCACGCACATGAGGCAGATTTTGGTTCTCAGCCTATTAGAAGGTGAATGACCCTTCACAACATCCTTCCCTGACTCAGTGGGAGTAAGTCTTGCAGGTCAGCCTTTTGGTGACAGCAATTGGTGATGGAGACTCCTTGGACTTTTCACGCACTTTACTCACGTTCCCACATGAGCAGGGGAAATAGAGATGGTTGCAGACAGCAGACAGATACTCTTTGCTCTCATGTCAGCATTGAGGTGTAGCTCCAGGCAGTGATTCTGCCTCAGAGAAATGCACTGTGCAAGGATGAACCATCTGTCTTGGAGGAGTTTGCAAACATGGACTCCCCCAGACTTTGCAATGAGCAACGCTAACGCTGAAGGGCAGGTTTCTCCTAGAGCTTGCAGCTGAGGAAAGAACTTGTTGGAGGATCCTAGGAAATAGGATTTGAGGAGCCCTGAGAAGTTGCCTACTCCAAACCCCTGCCCAAGCCTGTCAGTGACACTGCATGTGGAAGCTGGTGCTGTGCACCTTGTACAAAAAGCAGGGGCTCTGAGAGGAAAAGATCTATAAGATCATTGAGTCCAACCATTAATCTAGTACTGCCAAGTCCACCACTAAAACCCTGTTGATAAGCACCATGTCTGCACATCTTTTAAATACTTCCAGGATATCGAATGGAATGATACTGAACTCAGAGAAGAGCTCTGGGACCCTCCCAGGAAAAGCAGAGCACTTGTACCAGGGTGATGACAGCATGGCCTGTTCTTATCCTCCTGCCCTCTCTATCTGCTGCCAGATATGAGGCCAAACAGGCCTTTTCTCTGATCTGGGAGAGCCATCATTCTGCCCCCATGTCTGGAGTGGGAAAATCTAAGCCTTTGGGGTGTTTGGATGCTGTGGGAACAAGTGCAATAGGGGACCTAAAAACAACAGATCAGAAAACATATGGGACTGCCCCAGCTCTTAATCAGGCTAATTGCTGTAGCCTCCACAAAGGTCAGCCTGTTGCCAAGCGTCTTGTTTCCGGTGCAGGCAAGCACCAGTCCCTGTGATAGACTGCAGACACAGTAAAGCTATCAGCACCCCCTTCCTTCCCAGAAGGGGCCCAGCAGGCCAGACCACCTCCATAAAAACCAGTTGGTGGGCCCAGGGGACAGGTCCCCGTGCCTACATGTACAGGCCACCCCTCCAAAGGGATGCTGTAGGCTTCTCTGGAGACACTGAAGTGAGGAATGGGTTTTGAAAGCTATCAAGGGTTATTACAGCCCAGTTGTTTGGCTTGTCTGCCTGTCCTGCATCAGAGGATGTTGCTTGCTGGTGCAGGAGCAATGAATCATTCAGGCTGCAGCTGGTTGGCTGATAAATGTATTGATTGAGCCAGCTCACCATCATGTTTGATGGCACAGTAAAACCACTAGATATTTATAGAAGGAAATTTTGTCCTGACTGGTGAAAAGAGAACGCTGTAAATGCTCTGTGGTTGAAAAGCACAACTGGGCTGTAGTCCTTTCTTCAGGACTTCAGACCAAGAGAAAGGGTAGTCAAGAATCTTTACTAACATCTTTTGATGCTCAGACAACAGCAAGTTTTTTTTCATTTCAGAGTCACTCTTCATCACTGAAAGTATTTGGAGAAAAGAGTCACTCCCAGTTTAGTCAAAATTCATCTTTTCATGGCACAGAATTGTAAATAAAGCTGTTGTCCTAAAAATACTAGAGATACCTCAAGTTTCCTGAGGTTCAAGATGTCCTTTAACAACAGTCTTTGTGTTGTGCTGTGAACTGGAATTTGGAGTCAATTGTCCAGATGTCTGGTGCAGAGCAGCCCAGCTGGCCAGCCTGCTCTTTGTAGGGGAGCAGCTATTCCCACATAGGTGTTTCCCTCCAGCAGAGCCTGGATCCTCTCTGAATCTCAGGGGATGTAGAGTTGAAGCACAGCAGAAGGAGCTGCTTTGAGAGGTGCAGAAATGCTAGCAAGTGAAGAGAGAGAGTGTAGTGTCTGATGCGGGCACATCTTGTCTGGCCAGCCAAGCCAAATGTTTAGCACCTTTGGATTCACCATGCTGCCCAAAAAGCAAGCCAGACGTGTAGTAGTGTTGGCAATCTCTGTAGGAACCTCCTGTCTGCCAGATTCTCTCTCCCTGCCCTCCCAGCAGGTGCCAGCTGGGTTTTTGCTTTCTTTCATCCTATGATCATGTTTCATCAAAGCAAGCACAGTCAAGGGATGCAGAGCCCAAAGGCTTACTAAAATTAGGCCTGATCTTTGGTCCTGTTTGTAAGTTGTTTCTAGGCATGGTGACGTCTGACATACAAACTGTCTAAAATCAGGGTTTGCAAGTCCTAAGTGCAGCTATGTTTGTATTACTGTTTGCAAAGTCCTTTGGAGCAGCTGTGTGCCTCTTGGAACAAAAGAGCAGCACACAGGCTCAGATCAAAGAGCCTCCCTGAAACAGTTTTCAACATGGACAAGCAGCCTACACTATCAAAGTAGCTGACAAAGGAGGATCACAGGAGGAGCACCACGGCTGCAATTTTGACACATTCAAACCATGTTCGTTCAGTCTCCATGACTCAGTACTGGAGTCACAAAGGTTCACCATGGAGATCTCTGGATCTTCTGCAAAAACAGTGAACGAGCAAGGTGCTAAGTCCCAATTAAGTTAATGGGGCTTAAACAAATCTTTCAAGTTGAATGTAGTGGCTTGTGTTTTACTGGATCTGCATCTTGCTAAAGCTTCCCGTCCCCCTTCTTCCTGTCAGAGCTACTTAAATAGGTGGTTAATAAGGAAGAATTTTGAACAGCAGTTCAAACCCCAAAGTGTCACCAGAACAGGTGTTTGGAATGGCAGTAAGAAATACCTTCAAAGAAGTGATGAATAAGCAGCAAAGACAAGGAGGGAGAACAAAATGTGTGTTTTGTGCTTGTTTTTACACGTAGCTCGCATGAGTTTTTGAATGAAGAGGAAGTATTGCTGTCAGGTCTCTGGTTTGGCCAATTGATTAACATGCCGTGGAAGTTAGCGCCCACTGGTAGTGCTATCCTCATACCCGGGCTAGAAAACCACTCATTTGGTGCTGGATCTGAAATAACAAATCATCCCAATTCTGGTCTGCTCTTTGGACAAAAAATTTGGTCTAGTTCAGGTCTTCATGAAGACCTGGATGGCCAGCAGCACTTTGCCAGGCCTGTGTTCAAACTGCCTGCTGCAAAATGGGCTTCTAAATACCAAGGTGCAGCTGATCTCATTTTGAAGCAGCCTGGATGTCCACAATATTCCTCTGCTGCAGAGCTCTCTGTTTTCCTTTTCCCTGCTGTGTGTTGTCCTCAGATGTTGCAGCTTGTGAGAAAGAAGGGCGTGTATGGGGCACATCATGCCCCAGGACTGGAATGGAGACCTGGTATAGAATATCCTTGTAGGAGATGTGGGTTCAAAATAAATACAAGGAGGTGATTCTCCACTCTTCGCTTACCTTTCCTGGAGGTTACCCTCCCAGCAGCTCTCTCACTGCCCCACGGAGACACACAGGGGAAATCCTGGTGGAAGCTCTGGCTTGGGGTAAGGGACAGCTTCTGAAATGGGCTGCTCCTAGACTGTCAGAAGCTTTATAGGCTAAGCCCTCACCTGAAAACAAATTGACAGGCCTAATGAACACACTCCCAGGAAGCTTTGCAAAGCATGCTTTTGTGCGACTCTGACTATAAAGGTCTACAGCCTCTCGTTTGACAAACAGACAACAGCATTTTTTTTCCTCCTAACAAGGTTTCCTTAGAAATGGATCCACTGCTGAATCCTGAGTCTGCCTGGCATATTCCGGGGGACATCTGGCGTAAATTCTTCATTATTAGATTACATTAGTTGCAGCAATAATCATTCACATGGGATTATTACATCCAAGCTTGTCTCATTGCCTTTATCCTTTCACACATTGTCTTTCCTGGTTCCCCTTCAAAGGGCTGTTGTGAGTCTGTGTCGGCGCAAGAAATTAACTTGTTAGTAATTTATGCATCATTTCCTCCAGCTACATGTATTTAGGGCAAGAGCAATAAAATATAATAAGGAACCGGGTGGGTATTGTCACTGTGGGGCTGAAATAATTCCTTTGGTATCACTGTAAATCCTTCCCTCACACATGAAAACCCACAGTCCTGTCCATCATTAGCTTATTTTGCTAGGCTGTATCAACAGGACATTGAGGCTCCTTTGTCTGCTTGTGGAGTTCATGCGACTTCTGCTTGCAGCCACGCAAAGTGCTTTGAGTGGAGGTTTAAGATTTTGAAAGAGCAATGTTTGAGAGCCTTTCTTCTGGCTCCCAGTGTGTAATTAAAGCCATGCCACCTAGCACCACAGATTTGTTTCTGGAGTGGCTCCATGCTCTGGCATCTGCTCTGATATGTTAGGTCTGAGAAAGGGAAAGGGACAGCAAGAGAGATCCACACACTGTAGCTCAGGCACAGACATCTTGCTGTCTATGGGAACTGGGGAGGCAAACCTGAGTGGATCTGAAAGGTCAGTGGCAGGTTTGCGAGGATCTGGAGTCCGTGACTAGTGATCTAACTGCTGGGCAGCCCTTCCTGGGTGTAATCAAAAGAAAGGAAAAAAAAGGAGGAGTTTGGATCCATCTTACCCAGGGCAGTGTAAGGATGTAAGAGGGGCAATGCTTGTGGGGAGAAAAGGCAGCAGACATCACCCTGAATTTCTATGGCTCCTAAAGAGGCTCAGAGTTGATTCCACAGTGTATCTTATCTTTCCATGTCTCTTTTCTCACCTCCTGGCTCCAAAACAGACTACCCTGCAGGGTTTTAGCTCCGTGAGAACCTGAATTTGGGAAATTTGTTGCAATTTCAGGTTAAGAAATTCCTGAAAGTGGAATCAAAGTCAAACAAACAATTCAGCACACTTGCAGCTCTGCCTGCATGGACTCCCTGCAGCTGTTTCTCCTGCAGGAGATGTGCCAGTGGTTGGCACTGACGTGGAAGGGGCTGGGTGGCTCTGACTTGGGTCTCAGGAGAATACTCTGTGTGTGGTTGTGCTGGGCCAGGCAGCACACAGTGTACAGGATGGGGCAGTGAAGTCAGAGCAGTCCTGCCCTCCACAACCCCGGCGATGTTGACACAGCCTGAAGGGAGTGCAGAGGAGACAAGATCCTGAGATTATCAGTGCAGACAGAGGAGAGGAATGTTGTTTGCTCGTAGCTCTTCTCCATCAGGACTGGCAAAATCCAAACATGGAGGGAAGATGCAGGCAGGCACTCATGCAGGGTTTGAAAGTATAACAGAGATAAGTGAACTCAGGGGCAAATCCAGGGGCTCTAACTTCAGCACAAGAGAAACTGGTCACAGCATAGGCCAGTTGTCTTCCGAAAGCCTTCTGGAGACAAGGGTCTGTCCAGGTCACCTGGAAGCAGATAGTGACACTACCTAGGAAAGTGTACAGGACGTTGCTCCCTTGTCACCTGCCCTCATGGTCCTCAGACAGCTTTGGTGAGGCAAAAGCCAGCTATGCCTGGTCTCCACTGGCACCCGGGGGTGATGTGGCTAACATTACCACCTTCTTAATGGTGAAGTTTGTTATCAGATAGAGTGGGTAGGCTTGTACATGAGAGAAAAAAAGACCAACTGGCAGAGAAAAGGAGGAAAGCAGAACTGAGACAGATGCTCAGACAAGATGGCAGTTGTTTGCTTGGTTTTATTCCTTTAGGAGCAGGAGTTAGAATATAAATTACTTCCAGGAGACACTTTCTGAGGATAGGTGCTCCACACCAGTTCCTTTGCATTGCAGGGCCCTTCCCAGGCAGGCTCTGCAGCCAGCCCTCCCCCCAGCATTGCAACACCTCCCGCTTTCCAAAGAGCCCGGAGCCCGAAGAGCAAACACAGGAAACCCCAGCCCCGGTCAAGGTCTGAGAGGTAAATTTGTAACTTGGGACAGATCCTGAGGATGCTGCTCTGTAACACATAAACACTCCTTTCTCAAACAGCCCATCAGAGCCGATCCCAAACCTCCCTTCATGGTGGAGTCTGCTGAGGAGACAGGACTCAGGCTGGAAATGCAGCCGGGCAAGCAGGCTCCATACCCCCCGGAGACGGGCTCCTTCCCCCACTTCTGTAAGTCCTGGCCCCGAGGCCGCGCGAGTGGGCTGTGCTGAGCAGCAGCAGGGGCTCTGCTGGGGCTTGGGCAGCTGCACGCAGCGCCGGCAGGACACTCAGTTTAGTCACTGGGAAAAGCTATTTAACGGGAGTGGTGGTGGGATGAGACAGATGGGCTGGGGAAGGAGGTGGCGTCTCTGTCCCCAAAGGTCTCTCATCTGATCTGGGGCAAGAAGCCGGGAGAGGCGAGCTTGCCACGTCTCTTCCAGACCTGTTTTCTGGGAGTCTGTGCTTTCTTTCTGCAACAGAAGGACAGAAAAGTGTTGAGGGTGTGGAAGGGGATACTGCATTTACAGGTGAGGGCTGTGATGGCTTATGCTAAAGAAGTTCTGGGGATCAGCTCATAAGGGTTAATAAATGACAGGTGGAGATTACATGTAAAGCTAGTCAGGAATTTACTATGAAAATACTACTTTTAAAAAAATTATGTTTCTCAAAAAACCTGACACTCTCCCTGTATAAATACTGGTTTTGTCAAATATGTTAAATATATGTGTGTGTGTGTATGTACAGAGAGAGAGAATTCTACTGGGGAAATGCCATAATGGACTAATTCATTTCAGATCCCTTTGAATCTGGTTTGTGTTTTGACATGACCCAATGTGCTTCACTACCTCTGCTGCATATGAGCACTTTGCAATGTATGTATAACAATGTTCTGACTAAAAGTAATGTATTTACTTGCCTTTATATATTTCAAAGTCACATAAAATTTAGACAAGCAAATTTTCTTGCTGCTTTCTTAGTAAATATATCACATACCAATATCAAGTTTAATTAGCATCGGCAGATACACCATTTGTCTGATTCCTGTATATCATGTAAACCAGTGGCACCACACTGGAATTGGTCCAGCTGGATGAAAAGTAACCTTTGCACCAGGGAATCAAAGAAGCCTGGGAATCAAAACCTACCTGTCTTGGGCAGATCAGAGGGCTGGAGGAACTGCAGAGAGGGCAGGGGTTGATCGCAGAAGGCCAGGAGATGTTAGCTGGGTGCAAACAGGCAGGCAGCGTGCTGAGATGTCAAGAGGGAGGCATTTGCTGGCTCTGGCTTGGGGGTGCAGTGAAGTCACTTTCCCCTTCTCTCTGCCTCTCTTCCCTCGCTGCACAGACCGTGGCAGTCCATAGCCTGTGTTGGCAGCCTGTGGGCCACAGCAAGGCCCCTTAACACCTACCGTTCCTAACGTCTGCCACAAAGGCACGACTCTTTGAGCTGGTACCAGCTCTGAGCTTGGCAAGAGGCTGGCAAATCCCTCCTGTGATCTGGGTTCAGACCACCTGTGATGCAAAGAGCCTGTGGGTTTAGATCCTTATCCTGAGCCAGGCTAAGGGGAAGAAGACTTGGGCAAAAGGCAAGACTAAGATCTAGGCTTTAAAGCATTTTGGAAAAGCCACTGTGGCTTGTGCCTGCTGATAGGATGGACATACAGGTCCTCACAGGAACCCTGTATGATTCTAACAGGGTGTCTGTAGTGCCACACAAATGGGGAGGTGAGGTAGGGCTCTAAGGAATCCCTGGTACACTTCTTTGTGGGCAGAACTGTTATAATTACCATTCTTAAAATTCTATATCTTTTTACAAGTATTCCAAAATCCCAGTATGTCTGGACTCCAAAGTGCTCCCAGGGTGGAGGGATTTTGGGTCATATTCCATCAGTTTCAGAAGATTCCCTGTCCTTTTACTGGTGTAATTCACTTTATACTTGAGGAACAGCCAGCAAATGCCTGGATGCTAACAGCTCCATTTCCTACAGAAACCTGGACAAATAGGCGTGCATGTAAGTGAAGGACAGAGAGAAAATGATATTCTAGTCTCTGTGATCTAAAAAGCTGATCTGGGTCACAAAAGCCACAAGGGCATCTATCCCACCAGCCTGTAATCATCCCTCAGAATGAAGGAGGGCTGCACAAGTGCTCTACCAGGTGCTCAGCCCCAGTCACACTTTCAGGCTTAGTCCCCAGACTCTGTTGTCTGGAAGTGATCCACACAGGATTTGTCACCACCTGCAGCCAACAGAGCCCAGAGTTGAAGTCTAGCGTGTGCTGCCAAAAGCAGCTTGCAGGTACTCACAGGTTAGCCCCTTCCACTCTGCATCTGTCAATAAAGCAAGCATCCTTCCCATCCTGACTTTTCCCAGCTGACCTTTTTAAGCCTGGTTGCAGGTTCTGCCCGATCTGGCCTTTGACAGCTCTGAAGATTCACTCCGAACTTTGCAGAGGCAATTGGTTTACAGGAGGGATCAGCAACCTTTCCTGGGTGCAGGGCCAGCCTGCCTTTCTTTTATCAAAGACAAGCTCAAGCATGCTTGAAAACACTCACATGGATCTGGGAAGTGCTGCCTTTCCAGGGGGCAAGACAGTCCCTCCAGACAGTGGGCTGGGAGCTGGCTTTCGCATGAGAAAGAAATCTCTGTATTGAAGTCTGGGAGCTGGGAAATCGAAGGTGACAGAAACAACAGGAACAAATCCTACTGCAACTTTCATGTAACACCAGTGGCATTCATGTAACTGTAGGGAGAAGACTTACTGCTGGGCCTACTCCTTACAGCAGAGGGAGGATGTTAAAAGCCCCTTAATTAGCTGCTGAGTAGTCGTCTCCTAGGCTAGACCTAGACTGTTGTAGCAGGCATTACTGCAGTGGTAGCAGTAGGGGAAAAGGTGGCTAGGTGTTTCTTGCAGGTGTTTTGAGTCACCTCTTGGTCTCCTTCAGCTGAAAACCCAAGGTCGGCTGCCCATGCGCTTTTTTACTCGGAGGATGAGGCTAGAGGGTGGCTTGGAGCTGGATTTGGTTTCTCTCCTTGCTTTTGCTACAGTAGCTTGCTAAAGTGACTCAGGAGCTGGGCTGAAAGCCCTCACTGTGTGCCTTGTGTGATGCCTGGAGCTGCTCTGCTCTTCCTGTAAGTCCATTTTTTGTTGTACTGAGCAATATTTTACTGCAGAGGGGTGCTGGACTGCCTGAGGGAGAAGATGGGGTCTGTCTCAAGGCTCATCCACATGTGTGATGATGAGGGCAGAAAGGAAGTCTCTGGGAAACTGCAATAATGTATTAAATGAGAGCAAAACTGAGTGTGCCAGGATGGGGAGGCACAGTGTGGGGTAGTGGTGCATTGCTGTGCTCTGCAAGGAACAATATATAAGGTCTTCTCTATCTGGGTGACTTGAAGTGTTTGGAGTAGGTTTCTCTGTGCTGACTTCTGTGGAGGTGCATTGCATAGGCATGGGCCTGAGAAAGCCAAGCAGTGGTGTGGTGGCTCTGACACACTGGGATGCTACTGCCTGCTCTGTCCTTGATTTTGGTGGCTGCTGAAAACAGCTCTCCTCATATGGGCCATGCTGCCCTGTGGGTGTTCTGGAATGCTCTCCCTTGCTTTCTTGTTATGGCTTTTTAACACTTGTGTACCACACCAAGCCATGTCATGCCTTTGACATGATTCTGGCAAAAATTACTCCTGCGTTGGCCTGCCTCTTCCAAGCCTTCTTCAAAACATTGTTGGATCCTAAACGAGACGTTTTGGGGCCAGGTCTTGGGTGACCCATTAACTGTGAGGGGCGTTGGAGGTGGTGGCTGTGGTGTGGGGAGGCCAGGCTGATCCACCGCCCAACCAGCAGGAGTCCTGTGTTGTCTAGAGTTTTAGAAAGGCTTTATCTGGACTTTTTGGCATTTGCTATTCAGCAATATGTCTTTCAGCATGTTGCTGTGGTTATATATTTATATTTCTTACTAGAATAAAGCCTCTACTTTCAGTGCTTTGAGGAAGGGAAGTGTTATATCACAAGTCTAGTCAGAGAAGCTGCATTCAGAGACTGAGAGAGACTTGGGGGTGGATTCTCTTCTCGTTGGCATCAACCCTGCTGGGCCTGAGGGCACAAAGTCGAAGTGCACAAGGAATCTGAATCTCCTTCTAAAAACAAACACGACTGGCGTTTGCAGTCCCTCAGCACCCTGGGGAGTACTTGATGTGTCTGATGCAAGCCCAGAGCAGAGGAAACCGGCTGGGGAGCTTGGCTGGTGTGAGGTGCAGGCTTGCTCTGTCCCCTTGGGTCTGTCTTCTTGGGATCCTCAGCTGGAAGGAAAGTATCAGAGCAAAGATGCCTCAGGCTGAGTGCTGGGGCCTGCTGGTCCTTGGCACAGGAGCAAGCAGGGTTACAGGAGGATACAGCAGTGTTTTGGGAGGAGGGCTGCCTCAGTGGCTGGCTGGCCCTGAGGGCAGCGAAAGGGTTAAAGCCCAGCCGTTCTGCCCAATCAGTCTGGCTTGCCTGTAATAACCAATTAATGGAGTGTAATTGTGCAAATCCATACGTGGCAGTAATTACCAGGGAGATTAATGGATTTCTTCCTTTCTAAGCGGACTCCACCACAGCTTGCCAGCGTCCCCCTGCCACCTGAAAGTACTCGGAGAGGGGGGCAAAGTGGGAGCTGCTCTTCCATGGACACTCTGTGATGAAGTTGAGCAGACTGGGAGGCCCTGTGGGGACTGCCCAGTGCTTGTTTAAATAACCCTTTTCATCCAACTGCGTTTCCTTACACACAGCTCGCTGCTCCCTGGCTTGGACACAGCCTCCCGAGGACAGTTTGTGCCCAGCCTGTCGAGGCCTGAGCTGCTGTGTCCCTGCCCTCCCCATTGTCCATTCATTCCCCGCTCCCCTTTCCCCTGTTTAGCCCTAATTGCTTCAGAATATCGCGTTTGTTTGCCCTCTTCTTTTGTAGCTTTGTTATTTTAGTTGCAACGGGTAATCCAGCAAACTGTTAAAGGCATACAGGAGGCGAGGAGGGGACAGCGGGGCGCTTGGGGCAGGTTTTCAGGCCAGGCAGCGGGGTTGCCTTTGGGGCATGGCAGCTTGCAGGCATGCTGGGCCTGCCATATCCATTAGGATGGGTTTTCTTAGGGAGATGTGGCCACAGAAGCCAAGTGTGACTCTGGAGTAGGTGAATGCTTCCCCCTCCAAATACTCTGGTCAGAGAAACAGGGCACTGGGTCCTGCTGAGGGAGAAGGGGGTGTGTTTGTGGACCTGTCCCTGGCAGGTCACAACCTGGGCAGCATGGGCTCCTCCATGGTTGCACTAGCACCTTGGGCACTCAAGATGCAAAACTACCTGTCCCACCCAGCAGCCTTTTCCAGCTCTACCTCTGCATCATATGTGTGGGTCCAAGCCTTGCTGAGGGAGCTGGAGAGAGCTCAGCCCCATTTCTGTGCTGGGTGATGACCCCTGTCCCTGACAGGTAGCTCGTGCAGAGAGTCAGCCCGTGGGGAGGGCTGATGTGCTGGCCGGGGAGCCATCATCTCTGGCTGCACGCACAGGGCTGCCGGTGCCCCAGGGACCGCTGTGCCTGCTCAGCTGGGGATGGGGCAGGTGGCTGGGGAGCCCAGTGCCCTTTGGAGCCTGCGATGGCAGGGAGCGATCAGATCACATCTTGCATCAAGCATCTTCATATCCTCCCCGATCAGGCCAAAAACATGATGCTGGGGCTTGAACGTAGGTCTAAGAGTCGGTCAGAAGAGGAATATTGTCTCAACCTTGTCATCAGAGACTTGGACAATCAGGTACCCTAAAATTTCGGCTAACATCTTGACGAGAGTCTGCAGCGGCCTACCTGGCAATCACAGTTGCTGATCTCTGGAATGGAATGCAGTTCCTATGGATACAAAGGTGCAGACCCCGGGACGGAGCCAGATCTGTGTGGCACGAAGTACACTGTGCTGTGCTCTCAAGTGTCCTGTGACTGTGTCATGAGGTGCCCGGTACTGTGCCATGTATTGTGCTGAGCCATTCTGCGTTACCTGGAGGAGCCGGACCTGCTAAATTCAACTGCCTAGCTATTGTTAAGGAAGATTGATGTCTTGGCACTGAGGAAGAAATCGTGGACTTAGGTGAACTTTGGTCATTATAATATCATTATAATACAAAAACACACCTCCTGGCCAAAAGCTACCCACCTCTAAGGCAGACCACGCCCTGGACACTCCTCCTTGGGCATGCTTGGTAGCCTCGGTGGAGATGGCAAAGACTGGCAGGAGGAAGGTGGAGATTGGCAGGAGTCCATGGGACAGAGGAGGAGCAAGGTGGATCCCCTAGCATAAAAGATGGCTTCTTAGCAACCAAACTGAGGGAAGCTTTCCCCCACGGCCGATCATGACGATCGGAAGGACCAGTGGGACGCCACGTGGACCTGGGACCATAGGGACACCTTGGACCCATGGTGGTAGCTATTACTCTCTTTCCCCTCTTTACTTTACCTTTCCTGTCACGCTTTTACCCATTGCATACTGCTTTATGGGCAAAAAATAAAGTTTCACTCTTTGATTGAAGTAAAACTCCCCTTTTGGATTTTCTTTTGCACTTTGAGATCTCAGCAGATGAACCACCATGTGTCTGCAGAGTTGAGCAGACAGTGACACCTAGGTCTGTAATTAGTGGTGGTGTGTGTTGTGGTTTGTTTTTTTGTGTGTTTGTTTTGTTTTGTTTTGTTTTTTTTGTTGTTTTGTTTGTTTGGGGGTTTTTTTGCGTTTTTTTTTTCTAATTTCTTTTTCTTTACCCCCTGTTTTTAGGCAGGGACTTTGACTTGGGGTAGGCCAGAGATGTGTGCACTGAGTAAGAGCATCCTGTGGGTATAAAAAGCAACAAGATGGAATCAGGCTAAAGGTCCATCTTGCTGATGGTGGATGTTTACAGAGGAAGAAAGAGCAGAGTGTGCTCAAGTGTCCTTCCTCCAGCAGGTATCTCCCAGCAGCCTCTCTCCTGAACTGACATCTTCCATCAGTGATAACTGTGCAGGTCCAGGACTGGCTGCACTCAATACCTGCACAGACATCCCTGCAGAGCACTGGCTGGCCCTTGTCTGGCTATTCTCTGGCAGCCCTGGCCCTGTTCACTGCAACATACACAATGATGGACATAAATGACCTTTTTCTTATTGGTGACTTGTTATAAAGGCCAGGAACGTGGCTGTTCTGCTAGGTGCTCAGCAGAGACATGAGCAAGGCTCTTCTCCAAGGAGGGCTACAGATGATGAGGGAGGCTTTGGGAGATTCTTGCCTGAAGGTGATGCACAGGAAGATGTCTTGCTAGAGGCTGAGGAGAAGCAAAGAGCCCTGATGGAGATGTTGCTTTTGGGTCTGCTTGCTTGGGTCCTGGGAGTCAGCCTGCACCAATCACTCTGTTTCCAGACAGAAAGAGGCACCGGGGCAGCTCTTGGGTATTGCAAATGGAATGGTTTGTTTGTCAGAGAGCTGTGTCCGTTGATGTCAGCTGAGGCCCTCACTTTTAGCCCTTCTGTTTCACCTGAGCAAGGGTTTGTCAATACTTATCTTCCCCTGCTGCTGTGTCATCCAAGGTGAGAGGTCATGTTTACCAAAGCATGGCATGTAAATGTGTCTCCTGCATCTGCTCTTGTGGGATCTTGAAGTAGCCAGTGTCTTTGGGGAGCAGCCTTGCTGGAAAGCTTCCCACCTGGCACAAGTGGAGGATTCAGAGAAGTACTTGGGGCACTGAAGGATGTCCTGCACAATTTCTTGGATGCCCAAAGTGTTTGGTCTTTGCTACAGGGGATTTTAGGCTCCAGGACTGCAGGATTTAGTGGATAGGTGTAATTTAAAAGCCTCATTAATGAACTGGCAAGACTGATACGTGGGTATGACTTGGCTCTTAAATGTCCAATGTTTCCCGTGTGTCTCTGTTGACTCCCAAACTGTGCTTGGGAACTATCTGATGGAAAGGGCTTGGAACTGTGCTTACAAGCAGAAGGACAGACCCTGACCCAGGACTGGTGAATTTACTGGTATAGATTAGACTTTGAGACTGCTGCTTGTCTGGAAAGCTTAAGACCTGAAAAAGAACTGGGCTCCAGATTTTGCAACTGGGATATGTCTGGCTAGCCGTAGTGACAGCTCTGTGTTGGAGAAACTGCTCTGGGATCTTCAGGGCTTGCTTCAATAAGCTGACTTAAGTCAGTGCACATTGGCACAGTGCTACTACTTGAGCATGTTGCTGTGCCCAGAGCATCCCATGTGGTTTCTCTGCTTCTGCTGTGCAGAGGCTACTCCTTCTGCTCGGAGGCTCGGAAGGTCAGGGCCAAAATGTTTGGCTGTGGTTAGGTGCTCACTTCTTCTCTGTTTCTACTGGGAAGAGGTTTGGGGGCAGAAGACAGATATTCAACAGTGCCAGCAAATGTCATTCCACATACCTGCAAATTCTTCATGCGTTTGCTTCTTGCTGCTCTGTGGTGTCTGGTGGTCTGTGCTTGTCTTTATCCAGGGCCATTCCTTTCTTTCAGGGTACAGGGAATTTTGTCATGCTCCTCTGGCTTTAAATACCTGTGGATTTTCTATTTGGTACAGGGGAGCATGTGGCTTTTGAGAGAAGAATGTTTGCAAGGCACTGGAGGGCATTGATGAGGAAAGGGATGCTCACTGTAGCTGGCTCCTTACCTGCCCCTCGGCTACACAGTGAGGTGAAGGGTTTTAATCAGTTTCTGCAGGGCAACACTGGGAGGAACTGATCTCATGGGAGAATGTTTTGGCTGAGTTTCATGTTGTGTTTGTCGCCCTTCGGCTGCCACAGGAAGGTGAGTCCCATGGGAAGGGCACCAGCTAAAACAGAGGAGGGATGTGTCTATCTGTCCAAGCAAGGCAAAGAGATGTCTCAGTCCCCTGAATGTCAAACAGAGCAGCCTGGTAGAGTCTTGAACTGATGCTGGTTGGATCTAGAAAGAGGTTATTGCAGTATGAATCTGGTGGTTTTCTGTGACATGGAAGCCTGAATGGCTTAGGGGACAGGCTCAAATTGTCCAAAGTGGAGTTGTCTGAGCCACAGGTGGAGGCAGGGATCTTTGTATCCCCCTTCTCCTGTCTTTTTCTACTGCTGATTAATGAAGGGTTTCTTTGGGGTTCAGCTCATCTTAGATGAAATTTGTGCCCCATGTGCTTGGGCATCAAGACTTGGTTGTGCTTCCTTCTTCCAGCTGCCATGCCTAGGCTGTGTGTCTGGATCTGGTATTTGTGGAGAGGCTGCACAGGCATGTCTCTGCTGCACAGCACTGAACAGGCTGTGTCTTTGGGCAAAGATGTGATCTGGTTTATTGCTTGCATGGGAGGTTGTGTGCTGGTGTTTTTTTTCCCCATAACAATTTGGAAGCATTATAGGTGTGAGCTGGGGGCTTGCAGTGCATGTGGTTGCTGTGCTAATAATGCTAGTCCGGGGTTGCTGGATCAGAGTAGCTGGAGCAATAGAAAATTGTTCAGACTTCCTTAAAACTCAGTGGAGCTCAGGAGAGCCATCCCCAGGAAGATGGTGTCATTACAGAAATAGTAGAGGTCTGTGCATTAGGGATGACAGCAAGGCACCGAGAAACCTGCCTCTCCCACTTCCATGCAGACACATTTTGGTTTTAGTGGTATTTGATTTCCTTCCCTGCTCTCAGGGGGCTCAATGGACAGGCTGAAAACTACTGAAAAAGGGTTAATGAGCCAGTGGTGTCTGCAGAAGTGAAGTAGAGGTGGGATCCAGGTGAGCTGCCTGGCTCCTGAGGTGCTGCAAGCATCCTCATGAGAGGGCCAGCAGCCCCACCACCCCACCATGGCACAGAGAAAGGGCCTCATTGATGGGTGCAAGGACTAAACTGCAAAGGCAATGGGCTGAAGTGCTGACTGAAGCTGTGCTTTGGCCGTATGATTGATGTGGCTTTGGGGCCCTTGGTCTACATCAAAAGCTCTGTGCCCATGTGATGCAAAGTGCTAATCTGGTGTAAATGCAGCTGCCTTCTTCAGATCTTTTTAAATGATAGTAATGGGCCAACTTGATAAGGCAGGCTTTATCCTGGGTCGGACACACTGGCTGCCACAGAGCAGATTGCACTGTAGACTAAAAAGCACAGGAGAGACGGGAGTGATTCAATGAAAGCTGGAGGCCTTACAGTAGCATTGATGTGACAGTGTGCAGTCAGATGCTTGCACCTGATCCAGGCAGTGCTCAGTGGAGAAACCCAGTGCGGGCGAGCTTGAAGCTGTGGCCTTGCTGGCTTGGAGAGAGCATGGGTTGGAAATCTAAAAGGTATGTGTTGATCTCCCTCTCCCGTGGCAGGATACAGAGGGGCCTGGGATGAGCTGTTTTATGATAGATATCAGCCTTCTGGGCTTTTGGGACCTGGCTACTGTGGCTGGGAACTTGGGGACCAGGCTCTGCCTGGTTGATGGCTACTGTGCCCTCAGCCATGAAGGTATTGGTGCTGGCCCCTGATGTGAAAATGTTACTGTTGGATGCCTTCAAGTCTTCCTCCCCTGAGAAAGGAGCTACTCAGAGCAGAAATAACCCCGGTTACCTTGAACTCTGAGATATCCTGTTTGCCTGTCTGGTATAAATAGACCATCTGAGGCAGCCAGATGTGATGGAGATTGACAAGCTGTCTCTGGAGTTTTGCACTTGCTGAAGCAGGAGGGAATGTAAAAGCATGAACATGGGGATGCACAGAGAGTAGCAAGCAGAGCCCTCAGCTGCACAGCAGGCTGTGGCACCTGCTGTGGGGGATGCAGGTCAGAGCCCTTTGTGGCCTGGTGCAGGGCAGTGCTGTGACAAGATCTTCCCCACCCTGTGCTGAGCTCTGGTGTCCATCAACACGGGCAAGGTATAGCAGATGCCTTGTGTGATAGTGCTGTCCCCTGTCAGCTGTGTGCTGTTCAGCTCTGGCCATCCTGAAGGAGGGCAACAGTCTGCTCCCAGAAATACAGGTTTTCGTGCAAAAGACAATGAAGAATGGAGCAGGATCGAGAGGAAAATTAGGCTTTTTGAAAGTTTCCCAGGAGTTCTTCAGAAATAGGTGGGGTGACAGAGTTTCACATAAAGTGAAGACTACTTAGAGAATTCCTGAAATCTGTAGGTTTTTTGTTAGTGAGAGGTGATTTAGGTTTTTGGAGTCTATGCCCCTAAAAGCAATAATGCAGGGTTATCCTGGTCAAGGAACTATCTTCTGGTGAAAAATCTCCTCTGAGATATGGTTGTTGTGGGAAAATGGCAAAATTGCAAGCTGTGTCTTCTAAGGTTTCTCTGACAACTTGTTTTGGGAGATGAGGAGATCTTGGTCTTCAGAGTGTAGTTTTCCTTGAAGGAAGGTAATCTAGTTGTTTTCATGTATTTTGCAGAAATCCTGGCTTCACATCATGTGTACAGCAGAGATAAAGAGTGGCTTGCATTTAAAGGACAACCTGTAGGTCCTGTAGCACTCTGATTGGAAAGTTTGCTTGCAGGGCAGTATCAATTAAGGTACCAAGTGAACCTTTTCTTCACCTTTGAAAACCCCTTGCTGAACACCAAATGACATGTCAAAGTGGACTTTAAGAGCCAAGTGTTCATTTCCCACCAAAATCTCCTCTGGACATGAGGGCCATTTGGTCAGAGACCTGCCTTTGGATCTGAGTGACTCTAGCACTGGCCCACAGAAATCTTGGCTTCATTCAGTCCTCATCCAACCTGAACTCCTGGTTTTATAGCCTGATTTGCTGCCTTGCTCCACTGACAAGAGAAGTCGGGAGCTTACTTCAAAGTGTAGAGGGATGTGTGACTCTCCCATTTGCAGTAGTACAGTTCCCTTTTTGTCTCCATGATTCTTATTCTGGCAAAGCTAAAAAGGTGGAGTGACTTGTCTGAAAGCAGGCAGAGAGCCACGAGCCACCAGACCCTGAGCTGGCAATGTGTTGACCAGCCATTGCTTCTTGATCTAATGTGTACCCAAACCTCCACGTGGTGTACCACAGATCTCCTGTGTTATGGCTTTGCTTATTCCCCTGCAAACCAAACCCAAAGCAATGGACGCTCTTGAGAAAAAAGTATTTTCCAGAGGGTCCAAATAGCTCTTCTTTGGATCCACCTTCCCAGGAATACTTTGCTGCATGCTTTTCCGTGACGCTGCCGCTGCTGACCTTTCTGCTCTGGCGGGGGGGTGCCGGGGAAGCACATAGGCAGCAATTCTTCACTGTTACAAAGGCTGGGATTGTTGGCAGCTTGACGCCCCAGAAAGTGTCTAATTGACTTGACTCTCTCTAGCTGGGCTCCAAATGGATTTTCTGCCTCAGGATATCTCGGCATTATAGTGGACCTGTTGTTTTTGCTCCTCGGATGATATTAAAAAGTGCATTGTTGGAGCAGAAAGCATGAGTCAGAACGGATGTGCGGAGGGAGCTGCCTGTCGCCCCGCACATGAGTGCCAGCGCAGAGGAGTGGAGCCAGATGGGGTCACCTGCCAGCCGCAGATACAGGCGGAAAAGTTCCTTGGAGCATCCCAGAGAATGAGCTTGGCTTGGTGGTATAGATGACGCTTCATATTCATAGAGTCATAGAATGTCTGGGCTGGAAGGAACCTCCAAAGGTCATCTAGTCCCACCCCTCTGCTATAAACAGGGACATCTCAAACTAAATCAAGCTACTCAAAGCTTCATCTAGCCTGATCTTGAATGTCCCCAGGGATGGGGCCTCCACCACCTGCCTGGGCAACCTATTCCAGGGATCTATCAGCCTCATACTGAAGAACTTTTTCCTAACATCTAACCTAAATTTACCCTTTCCTAGCTTAAAGCCATTACCCCTCATCCTGTCACTACAAACCCCTGTGAATAGTCCCTCCCTTGCTTTCTTGTGGGCCCCTTTCAGGTACCGGAAGGTTGCTGTAAGGTCCCCCAGAACCCTCCTCTTCTTCAGGCTGAACAACCCCAACTCCCTCAGCCTGTCCTCATAGGAGAGGTGCTCCAGCCATCTGATCATTTTTGTTGCTCTAAATATTCAGAAATAGATAGGTGTAAACTTGCCCTTTTGCAGCTCAGATAGGCAGCATTAGCATTGAAGAATCTCCTCTAGCAATTTTGTGATGTTTGTCCACTTCAGCACATCTCCAGTACAGGCTTGGTCCTAGATGCTCTCTGGGCTGGGCAGAGGCCTTGCTCAGGTATCTGTCATCTGGCACTGGTGCCTGGGAGCATCTCACCTGCATCTGTGTCAAAATGTGCTTGTGCCACCACTGGTGCCTGCCTGGGGAGGTAATTCCCTGGAGAAGTGGGCAGCTGGGCCCTGCAGCCAGCAAAGCTGCTGGAGGTGCTTAGGCAGGCGTAAGAGGATTCAGTGACACCGCTGATTAGTGTCGAGGGCCTCATTATGGTGCTGGTAATTGAAGGTCTCCCGAGGCTTAAACAGGCTGGGAATTATCTGCCCTCAGAGGCTGCTCCTGGCTGCGTGGGACGGTGCTTTCTGCGAGGTAGGCAGTGCTCTCCCTGGAGCAGCCTGGTGCTGGGAGTGGTGGGCCATGCCCTCTGGACCCTGGGGAGTGGACCAGTGGGTGGCAGCCATGGGGCTCGGCAAGAGATGGGAACGTCCGAGGAGAAGGAGGGGGCAGGCTGTGTGACTGCAGGTGTGTTTGTGATGCTGCTGTTTGAATGTGCTGCTGCTGGTAATTGCATTAGCCCAGTGGGGCTCTGGGGCTAATTTCATTAGCTTGGTGTCTGTGGTTATTGCTTTAGGAGAGACAGCGGTGAGAAAGGGCAGGGCTGATGCCGTAGCTCTTATCCTCTCCATCTCCAGGGAATCACAGAGAACACCTTGCTTTTGGTGACTTTTGCCTGTCCCAGGCAAGTGCCAACCAGCACAGCAGATAAATGAGGTTGGGTCAATCCATCAGTCAACCTGGAGAAACCCAGTTTCAAGTCCTTGCTCTACCACTGGCTTCCTGTTGGCCCTAAGCATGTCAGCTGGTGTCCATGTGTCCTCTCTGAGGCAAGCAAGGAGCGGAGTGGGCATTTTGGCTCCTGGGGCACTCATCCTTGTACCCCTGTTGTATTGCACTAGCCATGTGAAGGGAATCGTGGCTCTAACACCAGCGCCCTGCGGGCAGTGGGTTTTCTCTGTAGCTCCAAAGCAGTGTGTCAGGAGGAGGATGTGTGTGCAGCTGTAGGGTTACGAGATCTGCAACCTTCTTATTTCCATGTGCTGTTGCCACATACATGGCCACAGAATGTCTCTGCCTTTAAACAGAAATAGGATGGGGGGCTGGTGGGATTCTCAGTCATGTTTGGGGTTTTCCTGGTTCAATGGAATGTGCAAGGAAAAGGGATCATACTTTATCTCTAGCTTTCCTGGTTCTGGGGCAGGGTGGGATAAAATTATTTCACTTTAGGCCCTCACATATTTAGGATCTGGCTTCAGAGACTATCTCAGAAGGCTTGGTGAACTAATACTAAGAGTTCTTTGAGATGCTGTTTCAACACACTGCTGAGATACTGGATGCAGTACAACGGCCTTGGAAAGCTAACCGGGAGGTGAGCGACTTGGGGACCCCAGCAGAATGTGAGCATCTTGGTTGGCTTGAATCAGCCCTGCTTTGTCAGGAGTCCTGCTCTGACCAATTTCCCTCAAGCATGTAGCTGCTGGATGACAAGTGACATCTGGGTGCTGCGTGGCAATGGCTTTCCTCACTAAAATAAGTGGCCGTCATAATGTCCTCTTCTTTTACATAATGGGGAGGGGTGAGGGGGAGGGGAGAGAAATATAAATCATGCAGTAGTTTGAAGCAATGACTTGTGCTATTCCTAGTAGCAATTGAGAGGTTGCCTCTGTGTGGTCCTGCAGTACTTCTGAAGAGAGATTGGGCTGCTTCCTGGAGTCTGTCACAGACTAATTTGGGTACAGGGGTTGGAGCTCCTCTATACCCCAAAACCCATGATGGTCCCCTAAATGAAATGCCTGACACTTGTTTTCCCTGGTGAAGGGGCCTGGAGGGGTTTCCTTGGAGTTGCTCGGTGTGTACATGTGTTCTACAGCACTAAGCACTCACTAACCCAGATCTGCTAAAAATCAATAAAGTAATCCACTTACTGCTTGGGACTGCCAACCTTTTTAAGGAGCTCAGAGCTGTTTTGTCTTCTTTCCTCTCCCCTTCCTTCTAAGCTGGAAGAAAGAAAAGAGGGATGGGCAAGAGGCTGGTGACAGAGTTGGACTAAAATCAGGCTCTTTGCTCTGGGCAGATCAATAAAAATAATTCCCCACTAAAACTTCATTAGCATGGAATTAAAGCTGCTGAGATCCTGTGTGATCAGCAAGACTTAATGGTGCTACTAAATCTTGGCACGGTTGGTGCTTAAAACACAAAGCTGCTTCATGGCTCACACCTTCCTGTCCCGGCGTTGCTGGGGCTGAACTGGCCGTGCAACCGGCTCTGCTCAGTGAGGGCACAGCCCGCTCATCCAGCGTGGGGGTGAGGGACAAGCCAGGCTGGGATGGCAGTGAGCTGCGACTCAGGCAGTTGGGAGAAAACTCGTTGTTCAAGGCTGGATTTGTCTTGAAGCAGTGGCTCAATTCTGAGTGCTGGTGGGGACTTGGGGTAGATAGCCCCAGTGCATCTCTGTGGCATGAGGGACAGATGATGGGAAACACCCCTGGGTGCATGCTGGACAGGCAGGCTTCCCGTTATGCCAGAGCTTTCCCTGACGCTGGATCAGAGAAATGTGCCTCTGTTAGACTGCGTGTGGGGCTACACAAAGGCCCCCTCTTCTGTGGAAATCTTGAGTCTTATTGAGGGTGTGTGTGTGAAAATCATTTCTTTTGGAAGTAGATGGTTTGTTGGCGTTTTTGATTGAAAAATGTTTCTTTCAGTCTTTTCACAGAGGAAAAAAATCTTGCCCTGCTGAGAAATCCAATTTTCTATTCAAAGATTGAAACAAGTCACCTTGCAGCCAGCTCATCCACAGTGCTCTGGGTGTCTGTCTGCAGGGCCTCAGGGCACCCCTGCCCTGAGCCTGGCTCTTGCCTCCTGCCCCTAACAAGGATCCCCAGCATGGCTGTTAAAGGACACCACTGGAGGCAAAGCCAACATTGTCCTGAAGTAGTAAACTTTGCCTACAGGTTGGAAATCCCTGTGGTTGCCAGTGACCTGGTGCCATTTGGATTAGTGCAGGGTGGAGTTGGTTTTGGGAAGATCCATGGGCGCTGAGAACACTGGCCCTGAGTGTGGGGCAGCACCAGCTGAAAGAGGAGCTGTGCCTACAGCTCCTGCCCCTGGATGTGGCTGTGACCACTCGGAGGAGCACCAGCCCTTGCTGAGGGAGGATGTTTGCTGGGATGTCCTCATTGTATGCTGCAGTGGTGGCAGGGGAGGACCCAAGCGCAGCTGAACAGGGAGAGGACAGGAGACAGCGCTACAGCCAGCTGCTGCTGTGTTATGCTCTTCTGCCGATTATCAAATTCTCTAGTGTCCCTTCCCCAGAGCTTAAAACTTGTGGGGCGTGTGTACTGCACGGCAGCTTCTCACCCTCTGAAACTGTTCTGCAGTGCCACTTGTGTAATAAAACAAACAATATGTGAAAGGTGCCCAGATACTAACAGAAGAGATCACTCTCATATTTTCTATTTCCCCCACAAGACTGCAGTTAGCTGATTTTATTATTTTTTTTTTTTGTCTCTGTAGAACCTACTCCAAATACTGATTTTTTTTATTTTTTTATTTTTTTAAAAACTGGGAGGAAAAAACAGTGCATATGTACCTGGACTAGAGTTAATGGACTATGCAGTTGCTGATACTATTGCCTGCAAACTTCCTTGCTCCTGACAACAATCTGGTTGTCCACTCATTCCGCTGCATGCAGATGCACTCCCAAATGTTTAGGTTCCCATTTCCAGGTAAACTCCAAGTCCTGGAGCTGAACTGACATACCTGCTACCCATAAAGAGCTGAGTGTCCATGTCATGGTATCCTCCTGACACTGCACATCACCAGGTCCTTGCACACAGGTACAGAGCAGGCATGGAAGGAAGCCAAATCAACTTTTAAAAAGAATTTAAGTTATTCCTTTGAGGATGAGGAAAACCTTTCCCTTGCTTAACCTCTCTGTCTAGAGAGAAATGGGTATGGCAGTGTCTGAGAGGGAAGGGAGAAAAGGAGCTGTCAGGGATAACCTTTCCTTCTCCTGCACATGTGACACCGATGCCTCGGGTCTGACAGCACCTCAGTCAGTGTTGGCCTGAGCTGCGGCTGGAGGCCGTGCCCAGCTCCGTGCTTCGTACCACGTCTTCCCTCTGCAGCATCTCTGGTGCCAAGGGGCAGCACGGGCCCTTGGGTGACCTGGAGGGGAACAAGAGCCAGCAGTTCCTTGAAGGATGCCAACATCCTAATCTGTTGTTCTTCTCTCTTTTTGTCTCGCTGCTTGCAGGGAGTGCTCCCTGTCCTGTTTGTGGGGTGGTTTGTGGTCTCCCAGGGAAGGCAGAGCCCTTTGCTAGCCCTGTGCACCCTTTCTGTGCCACGGGGCTGGTGCCAGCAGCAGGGCTGCAACCCACCTCCTCCTCCAACACACACATAAATCAGTGCAGACCTTGGTCTCTGCTCACTTTATAACCTCAGGCAAAATTCTTCCTTCTTCCATTCCTTTGAGGTGACTTCATCTGAGGTCACCCAGATCAGAAAACAGAAGCAGTGGGCTGTGCTGTTGCCTGCATCACTGCCTCTCCCCAAAACTGCAACAGCTGGGTAGGGGACTTGCTGGGCAGGGGACTGGGACTGCTCCCCTTTGGAGGAGTTGCTGGAAGAGGCACTGCTGAAGACTTTGCTCTGATCTGGCAACTGGCTCCTACTTTCTGCTTATTTCTACCTACTTCCTGCAGTGCTGCATTGTCAGGGTGAGCAGGCATGACACTGAAGTTGTGGGTGCGTGTGTGGGGCTGTCTGTGAAGCCTCCTGCAGCTGTGGCTGTGAACACTTTACTGACTCTATGGGGTATGATTGAGCCCTCTGGGCTTGTCCTGTATCCCCACTTGTTTTCATCCCATACAGCTTTAGGAACTGCCAAGTGAAGCTTTCTGGAGGTGTTTTGTGTGTGTTTTGGATTCCTTTGGACAGGGTTGGGGAGAGGAGTTGAGCTTCCAGCTCCACTAGCCCCAGGAAGGTCCTGGTCCTCCTCAGCCCTGGCTGTGTTTCCTAGGAGTGACTGCATTCCAGCACGGCGGAGGCTGTGACTTGATGCCAGGAGGCATCAGGGACACTGCAGGGGCCACGACAGGATGCAACTGGGGCAAGGCTTGGTATGAGATGGGATTATGGAGCTCCCTAGCTCTTAAGTGCTGGGATGGTTCTATGTGTGTTCCTGCAGTGTCTGTCAGCCAGCCTGTGATGGGGGCACCAGTCCCTCTGGGCGAGGGCTGGTCCTTCCCGTGTCTGGAAATCGCCTCCACATGGCTGGGCTAGTATAACTAATAAACTGCATCGAGTCTTCACTGGTGGAAAAGCAAAGCACCCCCCTCCTTCCCCACGATGCTCCTCCCCTAAACAACTTAGCGTCCCTCCTCCTCCCGATTTCTGATCTATACCAGAGCCGTCACGCATTGATCGGCGTCTTATCCGGGCGATTATGCTGCCCGGACGGGCCGCCCTGAATTCCCCGGGAGCGGAGACAGCTGAGCACGGGAGCCAGGGCTGAGCGGTGGAGAACAAGAGCATGTCTCTTCCCGAAGAGCAGCTGCTGCCGGCGTGAAGCGAGGATGAGGCCACGGGAGGAGGCAGCTGCCCCGGCACCCTCGGAGAGCCCCTGCTCCTGCAGAGCCATGTCCCGACCCCGACGGGCTGCGATGTGCTCCGGGCAGCTTTGAAGTTAGAGGAGGCAGTTGTGTTTAGAAAGTCAAGAGATGAACTGAAGATTAAACATGTATGGGAATTATCCTCACTTCATTAAGTTTCCCGCAGGCTTTGGCAGTAAGTATTTTACTTGTGTTTGCAATCTGTGCCTTCTGGGTTAGGTGGAGGAGCTGATCCCACAGTAGGAGTAGGGAGGGGGGTAAAGGGAATTTAAAACCATGTTTAACCTAGCTCGTATGTGGCTGTAACCTACAGTGCCTGTGTGCATATGATTGAAGCTGTCCTGTGATTATATGTGCTGTGAACATCAGCACAGCCAAACCAAGCTGCTTGAAATTCTGCAGGCTTGAGTAAAACCATGATTTTTTGCTCTGAAGTTCAGTATATGGCATTTGAGAGGTGTGTGTATGCATTTGGGTGTGATGAACTGAATCTATTCATTGAAAGAATAGAATCAAACCAAGTATTTCCAATTGAATTTGTATTAAGTTGTTGGAGGAGGAAATTACTATTCTAACACAGAGCAGCTCCCAAGAAAATCTAAAGGGCTCTTTCCTTGCCCAGTGGCTGTCTCCTGCCCTTGTGAGACAGACACCACCACAGTCGAGTGAGGCGGTGTGAGATTAGCCAAATGACGCTGCCCGGCGAGACAAGGGGCTGTGAAGGGCTGTGGCTGTGAGCCCCACGTGAGCCAGCCCCGGCTCCAGAAACCAGAACTGCTCTTGGGGAATGGGCTCTGCAATTACTGAGACATGCTCATTATTTTTATATGAAGTTATTCCTCCTTAGTTGCCCTAACGTGGGAGGTGTGCCAGGGGAACGGGTTGAGGAGCTGTAGGGCTCTCCCAAGCCGAGGCAGGGAGTGGGCAGGTTGGAGTGCTTGGCTGGGAGTGCCTGTGTATCAGCTCCTGACAAAATATTGATGCTGCTCCAGGGAAGTTAAAGTGCATTGTTGTTTATGGATACACAAGGCCTAACTATCTCTAGAAAACTCAAGTTGTTCCCAGACCTTCAGAGTGGGTAAATGACTCCAGGACTCATTCTTGAGCCCCTTGGGCTGTATTTGTGAACCTGTTATTTCTCCACTAGAGAACCGGTTCATGCAGACATTGAATTGCACATGGGGTGTTCCTGCTGTGTGTGTGTGTATATATATTTTATTGTTTTCTTCCTTCTTGCACCAGATGCTCACCTCTGGTAATTCTCCAACTCCAGAAAAGTCACGGGTACTGCATCAAAGTTGTTCCCAAATTTCACAAGCGCTTGACTTTCCAAAATACCATTTTAGGCAGCTTCTACAGAAAAGAGATGATTTGTTGAAGGAATCTGGTGTTTTTAAGGAACAAGCAAAGACAAGACAAGCTCTCTCCTGTTGCTGCAATAAAAGTGAAACAATAAATGTCTTATTTGTGTTTAATTTGAGTATTCCAAGTTTACAAGGAAGCAAAAAAAAAAATTACATTCAAACTGATCTTCGTAGGAAATAGGCACAGATCCCTGTAGAGACAGGGGTCACACACAACACTCAGTAGAGCCTTCGGGAGATTTCTAGGAAAGGAAATTGGTAGTGAGAGCAGTGGTATTTCTGCTCCACCAACAAAGGCAAAGCAACTGTTCTCCAGTCTACCAACAGTCCAGTAAACAGAGTTTAGCTTTCATTTAAAAATACATTTAACTGGTGGTTTAACCTGCTTCTAACTCGGTTTAGAAAATCAGAGAGGCTTTCTGCAGGTGAACTGCTGACAGAGATGCAAAAGCATCAGCCAAGCTTTGTTTGGGCTGTTTTAAAACAGGCAGCCTGGCTTATCCTGTGCTCCCCCAATGCTATAGACCTACAGTTTACCACACACATCTACACTCCTCTCAAAGCCAAAGGGTTTCCATGCTCCTGAGTCAGCTTGGCAGGGCTGGGGGCCTGTGCGTGGTGTGGGAGCTACCTTTCCTTGGGTTGTTTGGTTTACAGAGAGGGACTTCTGGCTGGTTGAAAAGGCAATTGCTGCTCTGGCCAGACAACTTTAGGGCTTGTGAGCTGTGTGAGAGGACCAGCTTTGAGAGGCTTGAAGCCAGATAGATCATGGTGACCATCCATGAAGAGTGTGTATATGGGACCTTGGGGTCCTCACCACAAAGTCCATCTAGGCAACCTGCATCTCCAACAGGCTCACAATATGTTCATGGTCTTTGCTGCTCCCTGCTCCTTTAAAATAGCTATGAAATTGGTCCTGCCTGTGCTAGCACTATGAAGGGAGACATTAGTACAAAAGGGCAGTGTCCACACTAGGCTGTCAGCTTGTTGCATTCATTGTTCTTGCACTCTGTTGCTGGAGGGCAGAGTTAAGGTGATGTGGCTGCTGCTGTTTGGCATGTGTAGATCTTACTGTATTCAGATTTTCTTTAGCTCTGAAATCGTGGGGTTCATTTTCAGTATGAGGGAAAAAAAAGCATATATTTGCTTCCTTCGTGTTTGCATTCAAGTAACTTACGTATGCCTTAATTTTATCTGCATTCAGGTTAGAAATAAGGTACATGTGTTTGATGGTGAGTATGACTGTCACTTTGATCTTTAAAGGTCTGAATAACGCCATCAAATTTGTCTGAGAAGGTGCATAAACAAACTGGTAATAAGCACGTGATTTGCGATGAGAAAAAGGACACTCAGACTAAGTGTTACAAATGAGTTTGTGGAGTAGAAGGGAAAGTGTTTGGATTTCATATGAGTCACCCTTAGAGACCTAAAGCAGGAGATGTGCACTAAGGCAGATGGGTTTGCCTTCACAGCCTGGGCTATAGGAGCAAGGAAGGGGCTTCAAAATGGGTTTTTATTCTCCAGAAGGATGCATTTCATCCAGAGCCCAGCTCCCAGGGCAAGGAAAGATGCTGTGCTGGCTGTCCTCTCTTTCTGAGCACTCTCTGGCACAGTTGGTTGGGGACAAGAACTAACTTGGCTCCTCCACAAAGTCTCTTTTATTAGTACTCATGTAACTTGGCCTGTGGCCACACCACCTCCGGCTGCAATCTTGTCAGCTCTCTCAAGCAAAGCAGGGTTAGGCCAGGTCATTTGGGGGATAGGGAGAGGAAAACCCAGGTTGTGTCCAGGGTGGAGTTGCTGCCTGGCTGGCCGGCACCTTTTATGCCTGTGATGGTCCCAGGTTTTGTGACCTGCAGGATGCTTTTCCCTTGGGTGTCATAGCTTGACATGTCCATACTTGTAACTGCATATGGAAGAGGGCTCTTTGGTCCAACAAAGGTGTGAGAAAATCTGATGACTGGGCAACTCCTGCAGCTAGGGAAATGCATATTTAAAATTCCATTTATTTATTTTAAAGCAGGAGACATTTGCCTTTGGTTGCCTGGGGCAGCCACAGACCCTAGAGCCAATGGAATCCTTTCTGACAGGGACCTTTAAGCACCTCTCCAGGAATTTAAAGACCACTGTAGGAATTTGATAATTTTTTTTTCCTGGTGGATGCTACGCTGGAGATCCTGCTGGCCAGGTGGGAAAATTGATAAGACAATCATGGAAAAACTGCTCAGGCCTCATATTCAACAACTTCTTTGGAGATGAGAAACTACCCGATTCTCATGTGTTACTGTGGTCACCAGGGGGATGTGATACTTTGTTACCTGACAAACAGTTTCTAAAGGAGTCTGTGGCTGCAAGATCACCTTAGCCTTAGAGTTACCCTGTAATGTGTGGTTCCTGTCAAAGTCACAGCAAAGCCTGTGTAGCTTCTGTTGAGTTTGCTCCTTCCTTCCCTTCTCCTTTCTAGAGAGGAAAATAAGTGGTTATACTGCAGGTGTGTCTTGTCCAAATGTCCTTGGACGTATTAAGCTATTGACCCACTGTCCAATTTCAGTCAAATCAGACCAAGCTCTCAAAATAGCATCTGATGCTGAGCCTGCACCAGGGCAGGTGAAAGTTGCAAATGCTTCCAGCCCACAGCTTCTCATGGGCCAGGTTTTGGGTGGGTCCTGTGTGCAAGTGTAGCACAGGAGCATTACCTGAGAGGAGAGGGAGCAGCTCTTCCCACCACCCAGAGAGCTGAGGGAAGCTTTCTCCAGCCCTGTGCAGATCTCTGTTGCAGAAGTCCCTGGTCACGTATATGCCAGCACACCTCCAAAACTTTTTGCTCCTCTGTGATGTTAGATGTCAGGGTAAGGCTGATTCATATTATTTATTGACTTGGAGTTGAGCAGGAGGATGGAAGCACAAAGGTTACTGGACCTTAAAAGCAAGGCAAAACCTCTAACCTTTCTGTAGGACATTAGAATGGCAATCTGTACTGCCTGTGGAAATCTGCTTGGACAGTTAAAAATATCACCAGAATGGGAATGTTTTTCATGTGTTATATAAAAACTACTTCTGCAGTCATGGCAACAGAACTTTGTTGGATTCCAGTTAACGTGGGTTCCCTGCTACACAACTGCATCCAGTTTCAGGAGTGTTTCTCACAGGTACTTCCCCCTGAAGGTCGTCCCCAAGGACGAGCTGCCTGCCAAGCTGTACCTCCCACACACTTCTGTGCTCCTCTGCTGAAATCACCCCTTCTCTGCACATCTCTGCCCACTTACCAGTGCTCTCTGATCTGCAGAGGATAAACTATCTGCAAAGTTTTGCTATTCATGCGTCAGGCAGGGCAACTTGCTCCTTTCATTTGGCATGTTCATGCCAATGGAATGAGCCCTTTTCATGTGTATCCGAGGGCTCAGAAACACAAGTGTGTTTCTCATTATTTGAAGAGTTTCAGGTTTTGATTCTCTCTGACATTAAAAACAAAACTGCGAAAGTTGAAAGTATCATCACCTGCGGGCTTGCCAGAGATCTGCAGGTCTTTGGAGGTAGGATTGCTTTAGGCCTTAGCTGAAGACAGACTCCAGTGTTTACCACAGATACCTTTCCTCTCAGGGCATTGCTAAGTGTTAGAGCTGAAGGGGCATTAAACAAAACAAGCTTGCAAGCCATGTTGGTTAAGTATTTAGATCTTGGGTGTTTCAGGTCTCTGCATTCTCATTCTACTTTCTTCTCATGTAATTGTGAGACTGGTGTTTCCAGCTGTTATTTGGGTGAAAATCAAGACAGCTTTATTTGTCACAGCCTGGCCGCAGCTTTACCTGTGGAAAACAGAGGCATCCAGGCTGGCTTTATCTAGCTAGCATTGGTCCTGGACCAGTTTAGCCCAGACCTGGCTGTTCAGCATTGGTGTGGTGGACCTGGAGTTTCGTGCTCTGTGGGCACTTCTGTCAGGTATGTGTGCATCTGCTGTGCTGTAGACGGTGTTCTTCCAGTCCTCATTTTATGAGGCTGTTCTTTCAATTCTTACCTCCCTGGACTAGGATTTTGCTAAAGTGGAGGTAAAACACATGGGGAAGTGGAGTATCAAAGTACTGTATTCAACTCAGCTTCAGTGCTTGGTGGGTGAATGTAAGTAATGCTGTTGCATCTCAAGGGCACTGTTTTCACAATGCAGAAAACTGAGTGGTTCTTAAGGCCTTCCCTCAGTACTTTTTCTAATGCCAGCAGAGTTGTCTACGTGGAAATTAGATACAATCCTTGTTCTGAATGCAAAGCAACAGGATGGGCATTGTGCCTCTGTGCACGCTTCCACCCCATGGCTGCTCTCTGCAGCAAGCAAGGTGATACATTTGCAGAGACAGTTTGAAACAGAGAAGCATCCAGAAGCAAGTTTCTTCTTTTTAAATTTTGCTTCCTGCAAAGAGATGGCTGGAATGTGTGCATTTCTGTACAACAGAGCTTGTGGAGGGTTGATGGCGGCAGTGGGTTCTCTGGACACTGCATGTTTGCAGTGGAGACATCAGAGAATCCACACAAAGCAGTTCCCTCCTGTCCTCTCTTCCCCTGCTCCTCCAAGAGAGAAATAAATACAATATCAGACTTCCGTGTACCTCTCTTCAGGACGCTACCTGTCCAAGCATTAGTGTGGAGGAGGGAGGTGGGAGAAAGACATAAAACGGCCCCGTTTGTGGATCAGAAAAAAGCTGGTCTCGAACCTGCAGCTGGGGATGGAAAGCAGTACAAGCCCTGATGCTCGGTGCAGGGTCTCAGCTGGTCTTCCCAAGCAGAGGTGGGGCGGCCGGCCGGCCTGGGAGCCGCACAGGTGCTGGCGGGCAGGGGCC
>NW_008614148.1:0-1588 GCF_000691845.1 Merops nubicus | reverse complement strand
AGTCTTTCAAGTCTATGACAACAAGGGCCAATCAAGAGATATCTTCGCAGAAGAGGGAAATCCAAGTTGAAAGGCACCCATGGGTTCAATGACAGCATTTACCGCTTACAAGTCATGCAAGAGTCACCATTTACCACTTTTCTTGGGAATGCAGAATACAGGAGTGTTCCAAGGGCTAGAGGATGGCTGTATGTGCCCAAGTGACAGCTGTTCATCTACAAGCTGCTGTAGGTTCTGTAACCGTTCCTGACATAGGGGCCATTGAGAGACCCAAACAGGATCATCAGTCTTCCATGTGAGTTTAGATACGTTCAGTATCTGTGTTTGGAACAGCTGTTCAATGGCCCCTATGAGAAAAGGGTTTGACAAGAGTCAGTGTTGATGCTCACAGTGGTTCCAAACTGTCTCAGGACATCACGTCCCCATAATGTACACAGCACTGGAACGATGAATGGTGCAATGCGGGCAGTCTGTCCGTCGAGGCCAAGAACAAGGCAAAGGTGGGCACTTTGGCGAGGGCGTTGGAGCCCTCCTACCCCAACCAGGGTTGAGGCAGGGTTAACCGTGGGCCAATCACTAGGCCAGTCACTGGTTTTGATAATGGAAACATCAGCCCCAGTATCAACAAGTCCATTGAATTTCTTACCATCAATCATGCAGACCATGGCTGGCTGAGCTGCTGTGATAGCACTTGCCCAAAAAAACTGAGGCTGGCCAGTGCTTCAACAGCCTGCAGTACCACACTTACCTTTCCTGCCCGGGGTTGTGCTGCAAAATGGAACAAGCTGTGCAAGCCGCTGGCCCGCGGATATAAAGAAAGGTGGCAAAGAGCATTATCTGTATTTCAAGTTCAAAGTCGATGACACCAGGTAACACAAAGAGTCCTAGCTTAGTAGTAGAAGAACATCCAATTGGTAAAGCATGCATATTATTGCCAATAGGTTCCCATATCCCTATAGGGACTAAATGAATGGAGGTGGTTGGTAGTCCGGAACCATACAAGATACTGGGTCATCGTCAGAACCATCTTCATAATGTTTTTTTTTTTCAGTCAGCAGGAGTGAGGACATAGGCAGAACTTATTGACTGTAGGTATGCAATGAGTTGCTCAGAAGTCACAGCTGCGTCTTGTGCCCACCTGCACAACTCTTTCAGGCTAGAGTACTCTAAATCTTTATAGGCTGAGGACCTGTCATCTATGCAGTCAGATATGGGGGGACCCTGTCCCAATGCTGTGTAGGGTACAGTTGTTGTACCGCGGGGGCATTACAAGATGCCATGTCCAAGTAGCTATTCAAAGTAACTGTCTCCGGAGGGGTTGCTATACCAGTAGAGCTGACCCGCAGCTCGTGAAGTGGTCTAGGGGGGAAAGGGTGGGGGTGTGAGTTCACCCCGGGGCCTGCATGGGGGCGAGGTAGCTGCAGCATTCCAGGAGCCCTTCGAGGGCGGGGGACTAGTCGATAAGGCCTTGATTGTAGTAAAAGATGGGACGTCCGGGGGCCCTAAGCGGGCAGGGGTGCTGGCAGCAGTGCAGCCGTCGAGGGCAAGAGCGGCAGCGCAATTGCCATGGGCACTGGCAGAAGCGCAG
>NW_008614147.1:22221-46697 GCF_000691845.1 Merops nubicus | reverse complement strand
AGGATTCTATGATTCTATGATTCATCACTATGATACCAAAGGCATCAACACACAGGTTTACAACATTCCTGCGAGCTAAAAGGACAATTTTATTCCCATTTTACAAAGGAAAGTTGAGGTATGGAAAAAAAAAATGCATTTTTATAATTACATGCTTATGGTTCCCATTTGGAGAGATTCATCAGATGCAAATTTTCAGCATATTTAGCATATATTTATATTATATGGTTAAAATAGAGCTCCTAGTGGCTTTCACTAGAGCAACTTGCCCAAAATCCCATAGGAACCCTACAAAAGAGTTATGGATAGTGTACAATTTTCCTGGAAAATATTCAACTGCCTTCAACAAGACACAATCCCTCTTTATATATTTCCCCACATTAGCCATTACAAATGTTCCCACAGGTGAAGGTAGCTATGGACAACAGCCTCCTTTACTTCATGAGCCCTCAAAACATGCCCTGACAGATGGAGAGAATACAACTGGTAAAAAGACTTGGTGCAATAATTTAAGGGTATAATCATTATGCACATCCAGCAAGTGCAATGAGATAACCCAGGATATACAAATAAGCTTAACTGTAGCATTAATGTTCAAAGATACACTGTAGAAACTCATTGATCTTTTAAGGTAGCTTTGAGTGTATAACTTTAAGTTTTTTAAACAAAACTGAAAAACTACTTCTATCATATAGATTCTTGTTCTTTATTACGTTAATGACTGTTGTGGTTTGAGGCTTGGAATGGGGGCGTGACCTTCCAGCAACTGGGAGGAGCCCGGGTGGGGGTGAAACCATTGTATTCCCTCCCCTTCCCACACACACTCTGATAAGAGGCAGGGAGTGGTTTCTTATTTCACTCCTGCATTGGAGGTTGGAGAGGAAAGTTCTCCTTTCACTCCGTGGGACCCTGGAACCATTTCTGAGGGTTTTGTATATTTTATTTTTTGTATTATTCCCCTAATCTTTTTATATATTATTTTCCTTACCTCCCTTTTTCGTTTTCTGTTCCTTGTTGAACAATATACTTCATTTTTTTTTCCAAAGTGTCTCTCTCTCTCTCTCGGGGGAGGGGGGGGAGGCGAGTACATAGTTCTGTTCCGTGTGGGTCCTGCCCTGAACCCCTTTTTACACGGAACCAGGACAATGACCCAGAAGTCATTAACAAATGTAGAACCCACAGATGGACTGTACAACTCTCTGTCACTTTATATCCATCATCCCATGAGCCTAACAGTAAAGTCTCAGATGACAGCAAGAGAACTCCAGTAAAGGGGTCAAATGAAAAAAAAAAACAAACAAACAAAAAACGGATGAGTCAGGCTTACTGCTGTCAGGTCTGATCTCACCTAGATCTGGATCAAGAGAACAGAGCAGCAGCTCTAAGGAGATAGAAATGCCTTGTATTTCGAGAGTAGCTGGAAAGCTGCCTGGCAGATAAGACCCTGAGGGTGTTCATTGACAGATGGCTGAATATGAGCCAGCAGTGTGCCCAGGTGGCCAAGAAGGCCAACAGCATCCTGGCCTGTATCAAAAATAGTGTGACTGGCAGGAGCAGGGATGTGATCGTCCCCCTGTACTCACCACTGGTGAGGCTGCATCTTGAATAGTGTGTTCAGTTTTGGGGCCCTCACTACAGGAGAGAAGAAGCTACTTCTTTTAGTTTTCTCACTAATGGAGAAAAGGAAGCTGAGGAGAGACCTTACTGATCTCTACAACTACCTGAAAGGAGGCTGTAGCGAGGTAGGGGTCAGTCTCTTCTCCCAAGGAACAACTGATAGAATGACAGGAAATGGGGTCAAGCTGTGCCAGAGGAGGTTTAGATTGGACATTAGGAAAAACTTCTTCACCAAAAAGGTTCTCAAGCCCTGGAACAGGCTGCCCAAGGAATTAATGGGGTCACCATCCCTGGAGGTATTTAAAAGATGTGTGGAAGTGTGGTGCTTAGGAACAGGGTTTACTGGTGGGCTTGGCAGTGTTAGGATAATCGTTGGACTGGATGATTGTAAGGGTTCATTCTGACCTAAATGATTCTATGAGAGGATGTATAGAAACCACAATTTTTGTGAAGATGACCTCTCAGTACTTTCTGGGCTCATTTTTACAGCAAGAAAAAAGGTAATGCCTTTGAAATTCACCCTGTGTATCAGGTCTAAGCTCCAAACATTTATTCTATATTCACTCTAGCTCAGCAAAGAAAAAGTCAGCAGAGCATTTTTAAAGGGTATGTTTAGTACTAGAGGAGACAGCATCAAGTTGCACCAGGGGAGGTTTAGATTGGACATTAGGAAAAAATTTTTCACCTAAAGAGTTGTTAAGCACTGGAGCAGGCTGCCCATGGAAGTGGCTGAGTCACTAGAGACATCTGAAAGACTTGTATATGTGGTACTTAGTGACATGGTTTAGTGGTGAACTTGCAGTGCTATGTTAAGGGTTGGACTCAATCTTACAGGTATTCTCCAACCTAAATGAGTCTATAATTCTATTCTATGATTACTTTTCTCCTACCTGCTTTCCTTGAAACAGCTCAGAACTTCTGACGCAAAACAAAAAAGGCTCAAATCAATACAAGTAAAAAAATAATTCAGCCTAAACAATTAAAACACAACAAAACGATAACCAGTTGACAAAACTCTATCACAGTTGAACAAACATAATAACAGAACCAGAAATAATAATTTAATCCCAGAACTTTTCCTACACAATAAAAGATACGTTATTAAATAGGAACTCATGAATGTAATGTAACTGTTAAGAATGGAAACGTACACTGTTTTCCTTTTTCTTGGTATGGTGAGAAGCATACTCTTGTAGTGGTGTCATTTTCAGTTTTGTTTTGGAACTGAGAGCACTTCAGGAATTCTGGCCAAGAAGCATTTACCATACCCAAGACTGGTTCACAGCCTTCTTTTGCTGCCTCACAAAACGTCCTGCAGGGCAAGAGGCCTCGACTGGAGAAAACAGAGAACAAAAATAGAAAGAATTATTACTCTATTATGAAAACTTAAAAGAAATATTTTTTATAAGTAATAATAAACTCTTCTGGAGAATTTTATGTTCTACAGACCTAGACCAAAAAGGTGTCAAATCTTCATTATTCATTGAAGGTGGTATCAGCTTTGGCCTTCACACTAAACTTAAGCCCAGATCAAGCTCAGAAATTTCTAGGTTCAACTCTGTGCAAGCTGAACCTGAGATTTCATCAACAGCTGAACCAGTATTATGATGTAGAAACACCACACAAAAGAAAGCTTGATTCTTCACACTCTCCTTCTTCCCCATAATTGTGCAGACCTACCCCTCTCTGACTTTGGGAAACACTTTAATGAGCTTATAAAAAATCAATAACTTGGAAAAAGAATTTTTGACTGGAATGACTCGTCAGCCTTCTGACAGGTGTGCTGAATCTGCTCACAGAGAAAACCAACAATCACCAGGCATAAACTGTCGGAACCCCCAGTAGAGAGCACTGTATCATCCCCTTTTAGCATTTGTGAGCTCTTACACCATTTCCCCTGAGCAGTCAAAACATACTGAATGTCAGATCAAAGCCAATAAACATCAACATTACTTGTATTGTATTTTAAGATAAACAATTGCTATAAGTTAGCAATTTTAAAAGTATAACAAGTTTAAATGTAGTATACTTGTAATTTCTTACTCTGAGATATATACCTGCATATGTATTTTTTCTTTATTCTTCTTTTACATGTACATAGGAAAACCAATTAAAATAGATAGCTATGAACTGTCTACAGAATTCAATTCAACAAAGTCAAGCAAAAAAATTAGAAAATCTATTAATATGTTTACTGTAGGTCTGGAAAAGGATAAAAAAAGTAAAGTTACAAGTTTACAGTAACACAATTCTAGTTGAGTTAGTCAAGATTTGAAAAGACAAGAAATTTCAAAGAAGCCTCTGCCAAATCAGTTGATATGTGGCAGTTGTATTTCAGGGTAGGCTACTCCACTGTAATGCACTTGGGATCTACTTACACCTAAGTAAAGCTATAGAGAGTTACTTATACCTAAATGATTAAATCCTTTATCATAATTATGAGCTGCCACCACCATTACCATACATGATATTGTTATCAAGACCATTGCCCAAGTGCAGGACCCAGCACTTGGCCTTGTTGAAGCTCATCCCATTGGCCTCAGCCCTTTGATCCAGCCTGTCCAGACCTCACTGCAGAGACTCCTCCCTATCCTCAAGCAGATCAACACTCCTGCCTAACTTGGTGTCATCTGCAAACTTACTGAGACTGCACTCAGTAACGTAACAATGAACATTTTCAGTAAAATAAAATTATTTACTGTTCAAGGTATTTCAATTTGGTCTGCTGAGGGAAATTCACATAGAAAATTAGAATAAAATTGAATGAAATATAACAAGCTAAAATAAAACAAGGAAGCTGAACCGAATATACTGAAATTTTTCATAATGTTGGACAAACTCCAAATTCTTGACGTCACTGAAAATTGGAAAGACCTTGAAGAACTATTACAGAAATATCTACCCAAAAGAAAATAAATTGCTTAGCCAGTATTCTGGTATTTTGTTTGAAGTTACAGAAATACATACATATAAATACACAAACACACATACAGGTACTTTGAAATATCATTTTACTTATGTTATCAGCCTAGTCATTAATAAAAGTTGTATTCGAAATAGCTAACTGCAAAAATATAAATGCATAACTGAATCCTTGCCATATTTCTTTACTGCAAGGATACACAGTGTCCTCAGTGTTTGAGAGGAAATAAAGGGTTATTTTGAGAAATAAATCAATTTGTCATTCAGGTTTGCATCTTGGGGATCTTTGTAACCTTCCATTTCATTCTGTATCTTCACATAGAGGCCACGTTTAGTTCCCCCATACCACATCTGACATGTTTTCTCCCACACCCTTACACTGACAAAACTTTTTTTGCAGTTTAATGTAAATTACTGCAGAACCTTTTGGGCTTTAGCAAATAGAATATTACTTCATTCATAATGGCATAGAAAAGACATTTTTCCTTAGATTATATCATCTTTCTCTTTGTGTCTGACTCTTGGCTGTAACTGCCCATTCCAAAAACCTGGCTAGAATTCCACATCCAGGCACAAGTGGCTTGAACAGAAAAAGTCCACAGTAACCAAAAGTTCCCTTACTTCATGTTTCATTTTACAGTAATAGAGAAAAACAGAGTACTATCAGCAACCACGGGATACACCAGCAAACCACACAAGCAAGGAATAAAACACTACTAGAGCTGCCTGACTACTAGCGGTAACATAAAAAAAATTGGTGTAAAGCAAAATGTTCACTTGCCCAAATATTCTGGAGTCAGTAGGGCTGCCTTTCTCTGCTTAGTAACCAACAAGAGGAGTGTGCTGCCAATATTACTGAGTTCATTATGTAATCTAGTTACAACTACTGTTTCAAAATAGGTATCTTTAGAGATATATTTGCCAGGTAATGCTAAGGACTTTTACACAATGCACTTTACACACTTCAGGATTTTGAACCTATCTCAGAAACAAGACAAGGACCTTTATGTCTAAGACTGTCTTTTACAGCTTCCTACTTGGCAGCTTACTTGTTGCCTTATATAAATATATAAATAAAATAGCACTTTTCACCACCAGACTGTGATGTGTTGGAAGGTAGAAAATTCCAGCACTGTAAAGCACATACATGCCTGTGTACAAAACCACAAATGGTCCCTCCTGATCACAGGATGGGCTGCCACTTCTTAGTTCTGCACATGGTACTGGCAAATTAAAAGTTTACTATCTGACTGTAATGACTCTTCAGATAAAGATATTCTAAAACAATCTTTTGCTTTTTACAGAACCTATTTGATATGGAAATAAAGGACACAGTCAGAGCTCTGCAGTAGCCACCATTGCCTCCTGACTCGAGCCTGAGAAACTCCCTAAATAAAGGAGATTTGGCAAGGCAAGTGACATCTCCAGTCACTTTCATTCACGGTTGTGGACATTTTTTAGCTTTTCATTTTTAACTCATCTACCACTTTTAAAAAGTTGTATTAGCAAAGATAACAAGTGATGAACTACAAACCCCATTCTCAAACCCCTTGTGCTGCTGGTGGAGAGAATCTAGAGAAAACTGGAAGTTAAACTCATGAAGAAGGAAGGCGTGGGGGGAAGATATTTTAAGATTTAGTTTTTTTCTCATTATCCTACTCTGATCTGATTGACAAAAAATTAAATTAATTTTCCACAAGTTGAATATGTTTTACTCATGATGGTAATTGGTGAATGATCTCTCCCTGTCCTTATCTTGACGCACAAGCTTTTCATTATGTTTTCTCCCCCTCGTCCAGCTGAGGAGAGAAGTGATAAAGTGGCTTGGGTGCACACCTGGCATCCAGCCAGGGTCAACCCACCAGAGATATATACACAGCATCAGAATAATTTAGAAATTACTAGGCTTCTGAAAGACAACTGCATAGTGATTAAATAAGCCAGGCAGAATTTGCAGTCTCTAGAGAAACTGACAAACCAGAAAACATAGGATTACCCAGCAATTACTGCAATATTTGGCACAGTTTCAATGTTCAGTCATGTGTGCTCCATAAATTAAACATTTCTGCATAATGCTCAAGTTTAGTATGGACATATTGCTTAATCTACTACAGATGAAAATACAATTAAAAATCTCCATCTTGATTAGTCTTATTTACAACTACTTAGAGACCAATAAATTTAAAAATAAATCAGCAGATCTATGGCAATCTTAACATAATTTGGCAACAATGGCAGGCACAGAAGCATAATATAACATATTAGGGTGTAACTCTGCTCTTTAGGATATTCACGGAAAAAACTTGCTGAAGACAGACCTTGATGAAAGAACAAATTTGTGATACATTTTTAACTCTATGGTTGGTTTCTCCACACTTGACAGTTCACACCACAGTTATTTCAGCTTTCATTGAGAATCATACAGCACCAAAATGAATATGAATCTTCCTTATAGTTTACTAAAAAGTATATTAATGGTAAAGAGAATAAGCAAGGGCTCTTAATTTGCATAAGGTATCTTCAGCGAAGCTGTTTATTAAAGAGTTTTATAATATTCACTGAAGCATATACACACAATGCAGTATATGCTCAAAAACTATTATGTTAACTGATTCTAAACTTCCAAAGAAGCTACATGCTGCCTGGGAGCAGATAATATGACTTCTTCATGCCAATCACCTAGAGTTCACTTAAACTGGAACACAAATTGCCTGATTATAATCCTGCATGGATCTAGTCCTTATCACTCACAGATATTTTACATTTTTAGATTGTCTTTTCAGAAATTACTCCTTCTGTAATACTGACTTCTTTTATTTGTAATCACGTTACCATTCACAGGGCTCTATTACAGGTATACTCTGTAAGTCACTTTTGTGGCTGTTTTTAGTGCTATAAATTATAGAATTATGCTACAAGAAGCAGTAGGGAAGCATACCACTGAGGGCACGGCTCTTGATACATCTTTTCTGGAAGTAGCAGCATCATATGCAGCTCTTGTTCCCAAATGTCTGTATCTGTTTCTGTGCTGCTTTCAGTTTTGCATCAACAGCTATTTGCAGGCTGTATAGTAAGCCAGCTCAAGTAACTGATTAAAAAAAGTATTATTTTTTCTCGTCTGGCAAGTGAACCGGCCCCTCCAAAGGGATACAGGCAGAGCAAGAATAAGCTGTCAGGAGAGGTAGAAATTGCTAGAGCTGATAAAAGCATTAAATTTACAACTAACCATCCAGCAGGGACTCTTCAGGCAACCTGGTATATTCTGTAATATATCTAGTGTTCATTACTTCCTGTGGCATTTCTTTGTGCCTTCACATTAGTGCCTCAACTGGCAAAAGCACTGCCATAGCCATGCCCTACTGAGAAGTTCATTACTGAAATTTTACAGATTAAAACAATCGAGGGTAAATGAGTTGCAAAAGGTCATAAATGAGGTTGGTATGCCAGAGCTGAAAATACAGCATGAAGATCACTCTTAGAACACACAACTGTTGACTGCACCTGTTCTGGCTAAAGGTCACGTTTGCGGTTCAGTAGCCAACCTGATGGAAGGCAGACTGATGAACACTTTCAGCTACTGCTGGTCCTCATTACTGTTCTTTCCCCAACACCACTCCTTCAGCTGTTCCAGGATAACTTCTTCTGTGGCCACACAGTAAGCAGTATTCAGGTATTGAGCCAAGTTAAAAACAACTGTAGGATATTTTGCTGGATTAACTTCTCACCCAAATCTGTTTAAGGAAAAGTTTAAACTGGCATGGCTACCAGAAGAAATATTAATCATAATATACCCTTGCTATAGAGCCCTGTGGGCTAATCCACTGTATCACTCGGAGGCACATAGGCTAAGAATGATGATCGATCTAAGGCCTGAGGCAGAATAAGGGAACTAGTAACACAATCCTGAGAGACTGCTGGGGGAGGTGGGGGCAAGACAGGACACATCCTGAAAAACCTAGGAAACATCCAAAAATTATGGGAAGAAGAAAACCCAGATTATCCTTTGTTTCTACAGTCCTGAAATCAAACAAGTTGAAGTGACAAGCTGACACACCAGCCATTGTTAGTTCTAATTATCATTAATACTTTTCAGGATTTTCTAACAATAAAGACTTCCACAGAATATAAATGTCACAGAAGGAAATTTCAACAGCAGAGCATACACCCACACCCAGTATTACAGGGTTTTTTTGAGGGTTAGTTCTTGTGAAATATTTCTCTGTACCCACTCACAGTACTGCAACATGCGAAGCAGCATATTCAGTCACTCAGTAGAGCTATATGAGGCAAGCTCGTAAAAAAAATCACTACTTTTTGATTCATGGATTTGTAAATATATGAACTGTTTAAGGTTTCAATTTCACATAATCAAGAAAATCATGTATTTTTGTCTTCCACTGTTCAGTTTTCAACTTTATCTTGCAAGTCATTTGGAAAGATTCTTTTCTGTTTTGTCTCCAGTGATCAGTTTAAACCTGAAATTTGCTTCTTACTTCTACAGTAAGAAAAGAAAGCAAGATTATTTTACATTTTTGTGATCATTTCACTTGCAAAAATTACATTGAATCAATATGGCAACATTCAGGGAAGGTGCCTTAACTCTATGCAATGCTTTGTAGTACTGAATGCAGAGCTAGCCACACTTATGTTTCTGATTCTCACCTTGGTTTTAGCTCAAACGTACATACTGCTTTCTTGAAGCAGGTTCCTCTAAGTACAAAGATCAACACTTAACGTCTAACAGGACTACATAGGATCCACAGCCTGAGAAACACCTAACATCTTAAAGGAGAAAAATGGCCTCAGAGGTGATCCTGGCAAGAGGCAGCGGCAGCTCAGTTCCCCCAGGGTAGAAGAATGAAGAACTGCTCCCACTGTTTACACACGATTAAGGCCTACTATTAATTGTCTGAACTGCTGGTACATGCCCACTTATCTGCCCTGCAGGGACTGAGTGTAAGGACTTACATCTAGTGGAGAAAGCCGGTTCTCATTCATACGCTCATGAATATTTAATCCGCTGTCTTGAAGTTGGCAACTACAGATGAGCCACAAAAAGAATGCCCTTCCCAGGAGATGGAAAAAAGCCTGGTTTATACAATGAGAGTGAAAAAGATGAAGATACTGAATGGATTGCCTGCAGCATGGCAGAGCATGTAATCTGTTTATAAGCTGTGAGTACACCGAAGTCTTAGAACCAAATCCGACAAAAAATAATTGGACTGGAATCTGTCCTGTGGGCCCATACAGATGCCTTTTATTTTTTCCTCTAAAAACTACAGGTCAAATTAACTATTCCTTAATAGCTGCCGTATCTAGTGGTAACAGAAAAGGAACAGCTAAGGACTTACACTTGCAAGAGTCCTAGAACACTGATGTGCAAGAGTACCACACTTAACAAGGAGATCACACAAAACTCTGAAAGCTGTTTACACGGAGGAAGGAAACAAATTCCTGATTCCCTTGAAAGTGGAATTGGGAACAAATCCAAAGACACCATTAGATTAAAAAGATTCCTCTTGTCCATCCAGAAATGAATAAAGGAGGCAGTAGCTGCTGTTGAACTTCACATCTTTTACATCAGCTGCTGTTGAATTTAACATCTCTTTCAGGCCTAGCAATTCTCTTCAGACAATGTGGCCAAACTCAGCTGCCATCCATAAGGACAGACACATATAGTTGTTACAATTCAGTTTAGGACTTTTAGTCAGTGTAATCATTTATTTTGAAGACAAAAACCAGATAAATTATTTTGACCAAATAAAGAGTCATTTCTATCCGGAATAGGTAACAAACAAATTCAGAAATCCACTCAGACCCCGCTGTCACTTTCTGGTTATGACAGCATCATATGTCATAGCTGAGCTTATAATACCATAACAATCAAAACCACCTAATGTATACTCTGCACAGCAGAAGCACCTTCTCTGCTCTACTATACTTACCAAAGTGTTACATAAATTTTTTCATATAGCATTGAAATTATTATCAAAAAAAAAAAAGCTAGAAAAATTATTTAATATGTTTTATATGATGAACATAATCAACTGTGAGGATCTGTCCTGACTAAAGCAGCCAGTCCCTGCAGATTTCTCTTGTTGATCCCATCACCTGACTCAAACATGACAGTGAAAATAGAAGAGGTGTAATAAATTAATTAATTAGAGCAGGAAACAGTTTAAATAAATATTATTAAGAATATTGCTACAATTATGAGCTATTTTTACAATCTTGTACCATCTGCCAAAATCTCTCATAAATGAAGTCAAATTTCTGAAAATTCTTGCCTGATATTTACCATGCAAATGCTGAACACACTGTTGATTTAGTTCACTCTATAGAAATACGTCTTGCCAAAAAGAAGTTCCTAATATGGCTGAGAATCCACGTTACAAGATCTTTTGATGTTGGCAGACAAAATTCACAGTTGGCAAAGACAAGCTGTCATGGTGGAAGTTTTCCGAATCACAAAGAGCTATTTCAAGCACAGCATTGCCACAGAAATTCTGGAATAACAGTGAGTAAATCATATACTGCACAGCTGTTCTAACTATTTCAATGACCAGGATAATAAAGGCACCCAAAAAACCATTGTGCCTAAAGGACAGCCTCCTGTTTAGTGATAAATATTCTTAATTTCACGGAGCTTTCCAGAACTCCTGCTTCACTGTGCGCTTCAGAGCATCGCTGAAAGGAAGATCTCAAGAATCAGTCTAAGTTAAAACTTTGAGCTGCATCTTGTCAGGAATCCTACATGCCTGAATAAAATGAATGATACACTTATCATTCATTTACACTCTAGGCTCCTCTCTGTCAAGTACAAATTAATTGTAATCCATTATGATGCTGCTTCCTCACATGAAAGCTGTTTAACAAACACTTCAAGCTGGGAGATGTCATCAAAAGAAAGCAGCTGTCTTACGCATCCTCAGCCTGGCTTCTGAACCTCTCCCTAACTCTCTTCCCTCCCTTTTGGTGGCACTTCATGCAGTTACACAATGAATCAGATCCATCACTCTCAATTTAATTCAAATCTGTTTCCTGATCCAATGTCATGAAGCTCAATAAATACTCCTGCCAGGGCACAACAAGGGCACTGCTGAGCTCAGGAATAACAAGCAAAGAAATGGGATAAGACTGATCATTTCAGCAGCATGGCCAAATTATATCAGTTTAAAATCTACTACGAAACTGATCTGGAACATAGTCTCCAGAAAGGTTGTGGGACCTCTATCCTTAGAGGTCTCCAAACTCAGTTGGAAATGGGCCTGAGCAATCTCATACATCTTTAAAGCTGGCCCAAATCTGAGCAAAGGGGTGGACTAGAAGAGCTCCAGCACTCCCTCCCCACCTGCACGGTGCTGTGATTTCAATTTGCTTTGCTGCTCAGCTTGTGAGTGGTAAGCGAGGTGCTTACCACTGCAGTCTCCAGCACAGTGACAGTAACTTCTCACAGTATGTCTCACTAACTGAACTCTCATTAGGTTTTTAACTGCAGATGGTTTAAGTTATTTTTTAATGAGCTGGGCACTAAAAGAGGATAAACATGGGCTGAAGGCATATGAATTCTTGAAGAACCCTTTAACCACTGTTCAAACCAAACCCTTTTGTTTACTAACTTCTGCACAAGACGGTGTACTTCTATTTACTAGAGGACTTTTGCTATACCAAAATAAAATGATTCCTCATCTATACACTTCTGGTTTTGAGTTCAAGTGCACAAATCTGACAGGAAACTATCAGTGTTAATACTCCCACAATGTCTGTGAAAATGCGAGGTTTTACTGAAAGCTCCTTTCCTGCAATTATTGCAATTTATTAAGTGAAATGTATCTAATTTTGCAAAAACAAAATGTGTTTTCCTATCTGGAACAAAAAGTTATTTATTTGTAAATAATAATACATTGCACATGTAGGAGGATGACCTGTGATCCCTAATGAACATACCAGTTTAGAAACCAGAATGCCATCTAGTTTATAATAGATAATACACACAACAAATCATTATGACAACAGGGTTGGAGGCAATCAATCAGTATACTATGCATTCATAAAATAAGTAGTCCTCCTGATTTTCTTTTCTGCCTCATTCCCTTCTCTTAACTCCGTTCAGCCCATTGTGAAATATGTTTTCAAAGGGACACTCCCATGCCCAGGTTATTCTCTGCTCAATAACCTTTTAGCTCTGGTCTATCCATAGGTTCACGCACATTTTGAAAGAGCATCTTTTGGGATTTGGAAAAGTTTACGTGGTCGGTACATTAGATTGGTGGAGAGGGTGAAATACTGAAACTTCGATGCTGCCCACTATGGCAACACTGGCTTCACACCCACTGGACCATAGACATCATTCTGGCCAGTGCAAGATGCCATTATCTGTTCCTCCATACTCATTTTCTAGCTTTAATTTTTTAGTTAATTTCTTAAGCAATCCCTTCCTTCTGTACACTGACTTCTGTATAAATTATACATACTAGTAATTGTAAACAGCCTCTATTTGTGAGCAGGAGAAGGACAGTTCTCTGAATGGGAAAAAAATATTCTCTTCAGCATTTAATTTCTCTGTCCTGCTTTCCCTGTATTTGGTACCTGGTTTGTCCTTCCCCTACACTGCATCTGCCATCTACTGGCACATTACTGAAAAAGAGTTTGGCATCAGAGACTTAATTTCAGGCCTTCTAATGTAAAGGCCTGTACCCAGCTCCAGTGCCTGCCCTGGCTACTGGGGAGGTCAGTGACATGGAGAGATTTTCTTAGGGCCACCCACACCAGCTGAGCCATGACACTGATGGACAAGCTTTCAGAGATTTATGATTTTTCAGAGACGTGTAAGCCAAAATTTGGAGACTAACTTCTGTAGGTATATTCAAAGGTAAATAAACTTTATAAACATAAGTTCCCCTAAGGGAAATATTTTCTCTTCTACTTCCCCTGTCTTCCCAGTTTCCAACAGCCATGATAAAGAGCTTACCACTTGTTAGAGCAACCTCTCTGCCAAATTTCAAGTTCCGTTGCTCGAATACTTGGAGATACTAGGAACTCTTGGTGATTACAGGAATGCTTTATCATAATCAACCCAAAATTTTAATTTGTTTTTGCCCAGGAAAGATATTAGGCATTAAAAATTTTAAACTGTGCTTTTGATTTTACTTTTTAAAAAAAAAAAAAAATTATACACACCTGGAGAAAGGGCCCTCTAAGAAAATATGTTAGTCATCTTTAAATACAGGTATTTTGGCCAATGCAACATCATTACCTATACTTTCCCTAGAACTCCTGGCAAAACCAAAACTTGATATTTGTCACCTTTATACTGTCTCGGCTTGGGACCAAGTAGTAATGGTTTCTAAGGTGATGAGTATGACATGTTGAATTCAAGGTCTGAGTTCTGAAGGACAATGCAAAGTATAGTCTTCTCATTGGCACAGCTTCTTCTGCCTTAGTAGAAGTAGTATCGGTTACACAATACTCAAAATAACTCATTAAGTATGTAATTATTCATGAGTAAAAGAGGCTGCATTGAGAAGAAAAACATCTTCAGAAATGCTACTTCTTGAATCCTGTTTTTCAAGTTTCTTCATTTGTTTCTTGGTAATATGGTCAATACCAATCTTTCAGAAATATGTGAGCATTCCTTTCTTTGAAGTCAGATGGAAACCAGCTGTTTAACTCAACATGTCATGAAGAACAGTTTTAGTCATACGAGAGCACAAATAAAATTGTTTCTTGAACAATTATCTTTCCTCACAGTGGGAGTTGGGGTTTGAGGGTTTGTTTCTTCTAATCCTTTGCTCCACGCAAACACTGCATCACTTTCTGAATCTGCATATTGTAGATTGCCTTTGTTCATATGTCCATTACTTATTAAATTTTCTGTTTGAATTATCTGATTTGATTTGTCCTTTCATTGAGGAAAAGAATTCAGGTATGCCCAACACATTCACTGAAGCATGGTTTCATTCATGACTTTGCATATGAAATTTTTTACTCTATATAAATATCTCCAAAAGTACACAGGAACTGTTTTGTGCTATTTTACAGATATCTTAAGACGACACTTCTGGTTTTGTTACTTTGAATTTCTACCCTGTGCATTACACATGCCAATCATTTAATTTTCTTCTTGCTGTAAATCAGTTGTGTTTCACCTTGAATTAGCACATTATCGATATGAGGGTAGACTGGAGCTGAACCTGAGTATTCACATTGTGCAGGAAACACTTTAGCAGATGTTTCTCACAGTATGTTGACTATCTGCCATTAGCAACTCTAGCCTCAACATTTTAGTTGTGAAAGAATTAGATCATACAATTACTATTATAACTTCTGGTAACACTAGAGCTATTAGAAGGTATATGGACTGGTACAAAGGGCACAATAAAATAATTAGTTTCCTTTGCAGAATGCTTTAAGTCAACAATGGAAGACAAAAATGAATAAAAGTGGCAGACAGAGAATGCTATTTGTGTAGGCAAGTATTTCACACGTTTGTCACAATCTTCCTCTAATTTTTGTGCTCACTTTTGACAGGATTTGACTATACACGTTCTTCATTAGCTGGCTCTTCAAGGCTGTGTGGTTCAAGTCACAATTTTGCTCACATGAACTACAACTAGATTTAAAAGCTGAAGGCTGGATTATGACTCAGTTAAGTATTCAAAGACAGATTTTTACAACAGTGTGTTCTCTTGTACATCAGTTTGTTGGATTCCCAAAGGCTCAAAACCAAGATACGGCAACACTTAAAACATATGTGATTTCAGACATTCTAGATATAAAGCACTTCATCCCCTGAACATCACTTCTGCTTTACTCATTACTAAGTTGAAGTTTGTAATACTCTGTTTCAAGGCTGATAGGGAATAGATGGATCTCCTTACCAAGGAGACAAGCGTTGCCAAAACTCACTGGAATAGCTTCTTCAAGTCATCTTAACTTGCTTGGTCTAAAGATGCACCATCGAAAAGAAAGTACATTGAAAGGATGGAGCAACTCCTACAGGGTGTGAAAGCCAGACTGCAAACTCAGGAAACAACTTGTAGCCACTTCATAAGTATTTTAAAGCAGCCTCCATCCCATGTGCTTGTGTCATGGCAAGAAATAAACTGGATGGAATCATAAGAAGAACACAGAAAGACAAGGGAGTGTGGGGCAGAAGAAAACTGTCCCACCTTCTTCCTTAGAGGATTAGTAAGTGATTGTCACCAATGCTGCAGCTTAACTTTTTTAATCAGGTAGCATCAATTCTAAGGAAACCATCACAGATAGGATTAGGATAAGGAATTCTAAATGTCTGTCCAGAAGGGTTTCTCACTATAGTTACTTCAAAAATTACTTTGAAACTGTAACTTCACAAGTGTGTAAAAATGGGCATTTCTTAAGAGCTGCAGAATGGCAAAAGTTGTCTGTGCCACTATAATTTGGCACATCCATGCAGGCACATTATAAAAAGATAGCATAACAGTTGTGTCACAGAATACCTAACGAACTGCTTACCTAGAGTTCCTAGCAGCTGCTATTGTGTCTTGGCACATTTACCTGCTTTTGTTACCAAAATTAGGTAGACTAAAACAAGACTGAAACATGCCAGTGGAGGACTGCCTATTCAAACTCACAAGTGTTCATACTTCATTCATACATCATTAAACCCATTATGGACTTTGCATAATAGATATTCACTTAAATGTATGCTGATAACTTCCTGTTCAAAGTCATAAAATAAAAACTCTTTTTAGCTACGTAAACAAGATCTGTGTGACTGTCAACTTTTTCTCCTCAACACTTCAAAAGCCGCAATTAACTCTCAAAAATAGCTTTTATATAATGTCTGATTTTCTAAAAGTCTAGATCTGCATCGTGATAAAATAAAATCAAAGTAATCTCACTGTAAGCAGAGGAAACAAGGAATATGGATAAGCTTAGAGTGCAGTTCACAAATGCAGGAGAAAGGAAATATCCATATCACTGATGTCATTAATGGGTCATACAAAACATGGCAGATAGAGATCCCTTGCTCATTGAAGTTTGATTCTTTTCCTTAATCTGCAAGGACTTTAAAGACATTTTCTTCCTCTCCTTCCTTGTACCTCTCCTCAAATTTATTTCAAACTCTTGTCAGCTTATAATAAAAGACACCACATGTTTCTGGACTTGTTTTTCAGACCTAATATTTCATCCTAATTTATGTCTGTAAAGAAAATGAGACATTTTATTTTCTTTATTTTTATAAATTAAATGAAATTGATGAAGACAATGAATAATAAAAAAAAATCAGATTTTAATTTGTTGTTATGAGCCCTAACAGAGCAGCTCTTCAAAAGATATCTGACTGCATACAAACCATTCACAGCTTCCTAGAACCTTTTTTCTATTAGCCTAATTTCAGTAGTTAATCTCCCTTACCCTGAACATACCATATAGCCTTAGTCTGACCTCTTTGGCTTCCTACAAGTCTTTATCTGGCTGCTGTTGTGTACAGCATAGACATTACAGCACAACAAAACTGTTTGATACATATAGACATTGACAAGACAAACTCCTTTGTAAGAAAGGGCCTTCAAATCAAACAAAGCATTTACCCTTCATTATGTTATTTTGCCCTTTAGAATGAACCTGAGAGAAAAAAGAAATCAGAAAAGCAAAAATTCAAACTACAGCAGAGATTTTTTTCATCTTACATTCAGTGTGTATTGGATCACAACTAAAGTGAATAAATGGTAATGAGTGAAATTAATTTGTTGACTTTAATCAAGAGGAAAAATAATTTTGTATCTAAAGGCACAGGATATAAGTGTTACAGGTTTAGTCCTCAGCTCTATTGCAAATTTCTTGCTCAGTCTTGGCTTCCCTAGCTAACATGACAGTATTACTTTCTCTTCCTATTCCTTACTTGTTTTGTTCAGCTGAGCTATAAACTTTCAGAAGCAAGAGTCTGCCTCTCAGCACAGCTTTGTACAGCATCCAGCATGAAAAAAAGCCATGATCTCAGATGGACTGGGATCTTTGAGCCCTAACTGAAGACAAATCACTTCACAACTTCATTTTCAAAGATGTTTGACATAAAAAAAAAAGGCACAGTGAGCAAAATTATACGGAAATGCAAGGTGCATTAGAATTTCACCTTGAGAGAATATTATAAATTTTAATTTGCATTGCCCTAATAGTATTTTCTAGGGAGGGCTTAAATTAAGTTTGACCTCCAAAGATTTAAGACTCTGGGGATCTGTCAATGGAAGGCATTTCCTCAGCTTTCTGGAATGCCTTTCTACACAGAGGATTAGTGGAAGTACCCAAGCTATTAGTTTCTGTTGTTGAGGTGGATTGAGTTTCTATTAGCGAGAACTGTCCGAATGACAGAACTCAGTCTAGTTGGAGGCCTGTCCCTAGGGGTGTTCCCCAGGGGTCAGTACTGGATGCAGTTCAACATACTCAATCAGTGACCTAGATGAAGGGATGGAGTGTACCCTCAGCAAGTTTGCTGATGATACAAAACTGAGTGGCTGACACACCAGAAGGCTGTGCTATCACTCAGTAAGACCTGGACAGACCAGAGAGCTGGGCAGAGTTACTACCTTGAATGTCTTAGAAGTCATTATGTCACCAAACAAGACGAAAATCCAGTTTGATGTAGACATTTCTTCATTCAGTGTTTGGAACATGGGCAATAACTCCACCAAACATGTTCAACTTTGTATTACATTGATCATTCTTTTATATCATTTTTTGTTGTCTATCCATGGCTACTTAGCCCATTTTACACAAAAATGCATACTATTCTCACTATCAAATTTAGCCTTTACAATTATTGGTTCTCTTAGTTATGCAACTTCATCAATATTCCTATTCTACAAAAATTATTGGCTATTTCTATTGATTGGAATTCTTGATATTCAAATCAAGGTGGGATTTCCTTTTGCTGACTACATGGGCCAGTATGAAAGATAAGGCCATTAGCAGGAAACACACAGGCCAGACTTTACCATCCCACTCCAACAAAGACAGGAAAGATAGGATACAATTAACAACAGAAGGAATAAACAGATCAATATATTCACTTATGGTAGACAATATAACAAAGGAAGGAGTAAGCCAAGCTAGAAATCTGGTAATGGAGAAAGGAATAAACCAAGACAACAGTCCAAATCAAATCATACAAAAGTCACTACAGTAATTGCCAAAGAGAAGCACAGTTACATACATCACTCTCATCCTGCCCTGCTCTCAATCCTGTCCTACCATTGCTGGGAACTCTGATTGCCATGGACATCCAGGGAGCCCTTCTAACAAGAGGAAACACTATAAAGAACACCTAATGTAAGCAGAGCCAGCTTTTATACTGTTATCTTTAGAGGCAGGACACCTGATGCTAACTTTAAAGGCAGGGCACTTGCTGTTAATTTCATAATTGGTTTTCAACAAAGATTGGCCAGGCCTTGAGAGAAAACCAAGAGGAAGGTCTCTCCTGCTTGGTTGCAGGTACAATCCATATGTCAACTTTGATTCAGGGCTTGGGGTTTAGACCCCCAGCACCTCAGATATGTTAAGAGGTTTCCAAGCAACACAGACAGTTTCTGAGTTTCCTCAGTTTCTCAAAGCAAACCTGACCACTACAATTAATATATAATATTGCTATGCATACCAATCTTATTTCCTTGTACTATAAGTTTTGGATGCTTTGTCATGGCAACAATTAGCTAAGCACATTGCCTAGTTTAAGATGTTCATGCATCATTGGTGTTACTTTTCAGGATCAAGTCGTGTTCTCTAAGCAGTGCTGCTGGACTGTGTTAAGACAAATTTTTTCAGTCTTATTTTGAAATTGTATTGGAAAGATCCCATCCGTTCACCCGAGGAGGAAAAAGTTGCTTTAATGTGTTTAAATAAACAATCTCTTACAATTCAAATTATGAGCAAGTACTAAGCAAGCAAAAAGTCTTATTGCATTTCAACTTTCCATGTTCTGTCTTCACACAGGTTTTAGTTGTATTTTCAAACTTTACCTGTACTGGAAAGTAGTATTTTAAAGGTGCTATTCCTATACCTTCTTAAAAGAGCAGGGCTAGCAGATTGTACATCCAGTTGCTGTAATTAAATACAGCTTTTTTAATTAATGCATTTTTACTGCCACACATGACTTTCCTTGCAGTAAGACAGAGGAGAACAATTTTTAAGAGCAACAGTATTGTGGTAGTATTCAGAAATTCCAGTACCTAACTATACACTGTGTGTTACACTAGCACTGAAGATGCTCTCTGCCTGGAAACTTCATCTCCTTCAAGTGTGAATGAATACAATGTTTATAAACACACGAAAGATAAATATGAAACAGACCTAAGTTTAAATATCAGAGCAAAGTGAGGCAGTGACAGAATGCTGGATGCCAAAGATCAGTGTTTGTAACCCTCCTTCTTGTAACGCATTGTTATAATTATTGCTCCCACGGCTGCAGCTGTCAACCCAGACTCTCAACAATACCTAAGAATAGACATCTGAGCATCACATGAGTTTCAGGTCTCCTCTACTGTGTAAGCAACATTTGTCAAATTATCCTTTACATAAATTTGAAACAATTGCTCTATAAAACACAGAAGTATCAATGGATGAAAAATTATGACCAGAGATGCACTGGTAATTACAATGAAATAGCTGTAATTGACTGAAGGAACTAGTGCCAATGCCAGTAACCACTGTTCTCCATACGAGTGTATGTTTGGTGCTACTGCATGTTAAAAGCAACCATACTCCCAAAAAAGGGCTACAGCATATGGACATATCTCCGTTCATTATCATCACAATCTTCCCATGTGTAGGCTTTTCTGCTTCTCTTTCCATATGTTTTTGCTTCTCAGACAGATTCTCCTATTCAACTCTTACTATACGATGATCTTTTCATAGCAACAAGGAACTTTATCTAGATCTCACTGAGAGGAGTTACTGGGGGAGGTGATAGAGCTGGGGTGAAAGGGGAGGGGAAGGTGTTAAATAACTACTTTATGCAGATATGATGCTTCTTAAAATCATTATTCTTGGCTTTGAAATACATCTGTTTGCCTGAAATCATTGAGTGTTACAAGAAAAACTAATCACAAAAATCACTCAGCTTCCCTCAGAAAAGAATTATTCTATTTAAAGAATTATTCTCTTTAAAGAAGAAAGCAGAAGTTCAACAAGGACAACTCAGGTTTAGCAAACTAAATTTACCAAATCAGCACTTTCTCAGTCCAACCTTGCAGTTCTTCCTTCGGTTGTCACTCACCCCACATTTTCAGTGTCGCCCATGACACACTCTGTAGACATATGATTACCTAAAGTGAAGTCAGATTTTAACATAATCTTGCATCATTTATAGTCTCACACTGAATTTTCTTCCCAATCAGCCTGCAGGGGCCAGAACAGTTTCAACAAAAAAAAGATCTTAAAATAAGAATACAGGGAGGCATTGTGACCTCCAGAACATGTTTGGAAGAATTTCTTTCTTTACTGAAAGAGTGGTGAGGCATCAGAACAGACTGCTCAGGGAGGTGGTGGAGTCACCATCCTTGGAGGTGTTCAAACCACATGTAGATGTGGCACTTGGGAACATGGTTTAATGGTCATGGTAGTGTTGGGTGATGCTTGGACTTGATGATCTTAGAAGTCTTTTCCAACCTTAATGTTTCTATGATTTTATGGAAATCCAGTTCCACCTTTGACATTAAAAATTAATTGTAGAAGGCTGCTGCTGTGGGGGGAAAAACAAACAAACAAACAAAGACAAAAAAAAATACCAAACAACAAAAACATACCAATAAACCTGCTAACTCTTGAATCTCAAAGTAATCTTTTGGTTGCCACCCAATACCAGAGTAAAAACCTGCATGATCCAAACATTAGTTTAACTTATATTCTTTTGAAATTATCAAGGCAGCTGTCATAATGTAAGCCCTGCAAGAAAAATGTCTTCAGGAAAGAAACAGAAAAGGAAAGGTAAAAAACTTAACCTCTCATAACTCTAATTTGATTGATTTATGGGCACTTTTGACATACACCACTCTGTCCCAAAAGGTTTATGGAAGTCAAATTTCAAACAAGGCAGAATAAGTGAAGCAGCAGAGAAATAGCCTCTTCTGTTGTTGAACATTTAAATGCATCAATGTATCACATGACCTCACTTTTCCTACTTTGTTCTATGATTTCTGGAGACAGCAGGTAGCTCAAGACTTTATGTTATCAGATTCTTTAGCTGGAACAATTGTACTGAACTGGAGTGGAGTGGGCTATAATTAATCATGCACTGAATTAAACAAGGTTTAAAATTGAAAATACTTTTTCAGTAGTCTAACAAAAATAAGCAAATGTCTGTATTTGGATTAAAGAGCTCTAGTCAGCCTAATGGTCAGTCTCGTCACATCATTACCCACGCTGCCTCACCTCCACCCTAATCCTGTCCATATGATCATCTGTACAAGTTTGGGGCTTTTTAGGTTAATTTTCCATCAGTTTAGTGAGGCTAATTGTCCAGTCCAGGAATCACTCTGGTGCAATGGAAATGGCAAGCAAATATTACCTAGAGGGAGACTGTACCTTTCATTGGCAACTGTATTTTAGACCAGCTTACCTCATCTCACAGAACTTTTTTCATAAACATGCTATCCCTTCTACACTGCACAGCTTTCAGCTTAGTGGTCCTTGCTATGTTAATTGAATCACTTATCCAATTGCCATATTCTCTTTCAATGAATTGCACACTGGACAAATTGGAAATAATAAGAAACGAAAATAAGGAGAAAGAAATCTACTCTCTTTCTACCTTCAGAAACATAAGAGATTGTGTACATATTTTTAGAAAAAAAAATGTTTTTTTTTCTTTCATCTTCTTTTTGGGCCATATTCCCATTTTAGCACTTTTACACTCACTGATCCCTTTTCAAATCAAACTCTATGAAAAAAAACTGTATGCACATAATATTAATGTGTAATTGCATAAATGTAGAAAATGAGACATTTCTTGAGCTTCCAAAACAATTTATGTCACTCAGAATGTATCCTGCTAATCTAAAAAAATATATTTGAAATATTAACTTAACTCAAGATTTAAAAAACTATAAGTTTAATGTAACTAACAGCACCACACTTTATGCCAATAGTATAAATATCCAAAGCATTTACGTTGTTACAAAGCATTCTATTTCAAAACATGCAGGTTGGAGAAACGAGGTACAAGAATTTTGGACAGCCTTTTTTAAGAAAATAAGTCTCACTGCCCTAATATTACAGTTTTATTCCATACAATGGCAATATGTTTTCTAAAATAACTCTATTGCAATTGTCTTATCGTGGCAGAAGTGTTGTGAATAGCTTTGACAGACAGGAGTTTTGCAATGAGAAGGTCATAGGCTTAGTTTGGATCTTCCCTTGTCTGATTAGACAGAGAGTATTTTACCACAATTGGCTCTGGTCACTGACTAATTTTCATCCCCAAATACCTGTCATCACCGTCACTGATGCATTCAGGAAGTGCAAGACTACAGCCAAACAGCATGATGTGTTGATAGCAGCTGAGGCGATTGAGATAACTGAAGAACTTCAGGAACTTTTCCATTTCAATACTTTTGACAATGGAAAGAACTGAAGTTACAGTGGTGTAGTTATATGGCAGCATTTGGCACTGGCTGTTGGTAATATTTATGCAGGCACCTGTGAAACCAAAACAATATATTTAGAACAAAAGTACCACCATTTAAGAGTTGGTTCAAAGCATATATTGAATTGACTAGTCAGTACATATATATAAGCAATGCCTGTACCCCACAGATGACATTCCATAATGCTATCATAATACTGTCAAAAAATAAGTACCTAAGAAACAAAGGAATTTGGAGAAGTGTGGTAGCTTAGTGTGGAAAACCAAATAAACTCTTAAATATATTCACAATCCTCTGCCTCTCTACAAAACTGGACTAGAAATAACATAAAACAAATTTCTTTCTGACCCAAGTTGGATGTATACACTGTAAGAATAGCCTGGATACAGCCAACTTTGGCTGAAAGTAAGAATGAAAGTAATACAAAATAATTAAGGTTAATTGGGTTCTGAAGCTGTTCTGGTTTTGGTGTTTCCATAAAGTTACTCTTTTTGCTGATATTCTACTTTGCAGATGGCTTTCCTGCCAACATTATTAACTTGCTTGCCTATTTTTCAAGAGTGATGGTTTTACCTCCACTGTCTTTCTTCTTTACCCTATGAGCATAGAAGTCTCTAATTTTACAGACTGAACACCTACCCTGTCCTAAACTGCTGTCCCACTCTTGAGCTACCAGAACAACCCTTCTCTGCCAATGCCCTGTCATGTGCAGTAACCTCTATCAGTTATGCATGACTGGTAGGTTAACTTACTACATGAAGTTCTTAAGTTTCATAAGCCATACACCAAATTTAGACTTTTGATCAAGAACAATTTATATCTAATCCTTATGACAGCTCCCTACTTTGACGAAGGTCTTTTGAGGCCATCTAGTCAGGGTGTAGCAGCACTTTTTTCACACTCAGAACATAACCAGCTTGTACAATAAGTAAGGACCTCAACATGATTAGAGGCAGAATCTGGTCTTGCTGTGAACAAATCAAACTCAACACTAAAAGACCATCCCAACTCTAGCCTTCTGAAGAAGGAAAACTCTTGAACACATTTTCTGAGCAAACTAGACATAGGTAGCACCAATTGGGTTAGATCTTTTCCATCATCAGACATTCTGGAACTGGCTTCTTTCTAGAATTGTGTGTGGGTCATTTACACCTAACCTCCCGACTTGATAGAAGCTGCATATGTAAAGGACACAAGATGCAGTTCTAAGGCAGCAAGTCAGTGTCCTCCTCACCTTTGTAGTCTAGACACAGACTTCACTGTCTACATGCTCCAGTGGCAAATTCTGGTACTAATGGACTAATACACCCTCAT